>NW_024039284.1:537500-782500 GCF_016077235.1 Cyprinodon tularosa | reverse complement strand
TTTTTCTCAGAGGTTTACAGTTTTTGGGGAAGGCTGAAATGTTGCAGCATAATTAGTTTGTAAAGAATTTGTAATCATTCATCTTCCTGTCCTTTGAGGCTGGCGTTACATCTCTGCTACGGTTTAGCTAATCTTCTCTCCCTCAGCTGCACACATAGAGTTGATCATGGGGGTTTTAAATGATGGTTCCCGTATCCCTGCATGTAGTTGTTTGCTTGCCCGTTAAGCCCGGCGGGCCCGGTACCAGGCCCCGCTGACACCAGCAGATCTATTTGCAGAAATGGCCAAACACAGTCACATGGTGTTCCATCCACACGCCTTACAAATGGAGCTTTAAAATTTCTAAAACATGTTTCAGAATTATTTATTGACAAATACATCTTTTTTTATATCTGCGTAAACAAATGAAATGAGATTTAAAATTCCACCTGACGTGTGTGACTCTGCGGGAGAAATGCAACAGCAGGTATTCATCTTTAGCCCCGCCCCCTAATGGCCTCCATCATTGGAAACTAGAGGCTCAGACCTTTCCAAGGAGGGGTCGGAGGTCATGTGTACCCATTTCAGGTGATGTAACCAGCATATGTTACATAAGCTGCTCTGTTTTTTTATTTTCTATTCAGTTTGGTGATTTTATAGGTAAATTCCAATGAAACAACGACTAAATCTTAGGATCAAAAGCTTTGTCTTAATGCAGAAGGTCTCCAATAATGGGAATCAGCATGTTGGTCTGACCAGATTCACTCTTATGAGTCGAAAAATGCATTTTTGCACCTTTAGCATTGTGCCAAAATCCCATTTCCTCCGAGCACACTGCCACTAAAACCTTTGTGGAACAAACATGCTTCAACTTATTTTGTCCAAATTAGCTTCACTTATAGTAAAGATGTGGATCTATAAAGTCTGAGGGTTCATCCAGAGTTTCAAATGGGCTTTCATGTTTTCTTTTTGCAGTTTTTGTTTTGGAATTTTTTTTCTTTGTTTAATCACCTATAAATCAGACAGTGACATTTAAAATAATGGTTCCACCTGAAAAAGAATCCTCAATGCTTTTCTGTCATACAAATATAAACAATTGTATTTCTGATTTATAGTTTGGAAGCTGAACTTTAATTCACCCTCTGGGCTTAAGGGGTTAATTCAGGATGATCTCATCAGATTATTTTGTGAGCCTTCCTAATAACCTGTGCCTCTCTGAGCAAAGCAACGATTGTATGAAAAAATTAGACTTGGACTGGTTGAACTGGTTGAACTGGACTTTATTTAGAAATCAAAGAGCCTGACTTCATTCAATTGTATTTCCAATTTATAGTTTGTGAGCTATACTTGCTTAAACTTACGTATTTAATTTCAGGTGGAATTTCCTCCTAAGACACTCAGGCCTTTAGGGGTTAATAAAAAAAAAAAAAAACAATAAATACACAAAAACCTGAAGAAAGTTGTCTGACTGGAAATGAATGTTTAGCTGAAATTCTAAGCCTGAAAATGAGGCAGTTTTTTATTCAATATTACTTCATGCTTATAATTATAAAGTTTTCATCTTTCCCTGCTTTGCTCTAATTAAAACCATATTCTGTATTTTCCTGCGTAGAAAAGCAAAATAAATTTAAGGCAGATTAACATTTTATGTACTCCAATGAAATCCGCTATTTCCTAAAGCGTTTATTTTGGGAAAAAAAAAATGGTGACGCTACATTTTTTTCCTTTTTTTCTGTTTAATCTCCTATAAATCAGACACGGTGATTTAAAATTCCACCTGAAAAATATCCCTCAATGCCTTTCTGTTATAAAAATACAAACAATTATATTTCCAATTGATAGTTTGGGAGCTGTACTTTAATTGAAATGTGTAATTTCAGGCAGGTTAAAGGATCCCAACAGAACAACAACTAAAATCTTTATTTATGACAATATTCAATAATGACTTAAATACAGAGATATACCACCTAAATTATACAGCTGTTGTTAGTTTTTTTTTTGTATTATTGTTTTTGTTGTAACACTCTTCCTCAGGCTATTCAGTCTAATACAGGGTTTTTAACAGTTTAAGTAGTTGATTTAAAATGTGCAGATCCTGAATACTGTTCAATGCTTTGCTATGAAATTATAGTTGGTGGTCATTATAAAAAGGCTCATGTCTGCACTGCTCCACGAAGCTCCAAGCCAAGCTGGAGATTAAGAATTTTATTGCAACGTATTAAGAGTGAAGAAAAAAAAAATCATAACACTCCAGACAAGACTGAATTAACCTCCCAGTGACCCAAGGACTTAAATATTGGAGGCCTTATTAATCCCACTAGAAATGGCAATTTCAATGTTTCCTGAGGCGATCAGTTCCAGCAAACTGAAATGATTGTGTTTCTGATTTAAGATTAAAAAATTTAAATTGAAACACCTATAGCTGTATGGAAAAACACAATTAAGCATTTGTCTTATGCTGAATGTGTAAATCCAACAGCTTTACAGCCTTAATTAAACCCTATAGAAGAGAAAGCAGCTTTATGCTACATTCAGACTTTAGGCAGCAGAAGCAGCTAGTTTACATGCAAAGTCAACGGTTGACGCGCATCAAGGCGCAGAAAAAGGTCCTGTGGTGCATTTTGAGTAGCAGGAGGAATGCTTCATGAGCTTTTGAGCATCTGAGGCGCTGTGAAAGCAGCAGCTGCTGGATTTGGAAAAAATTTTAGCTGCTGGATGCGCCGCATCAACCAATGAGAGAAGCTGATCTGGGAGCTGGCAGGGAGTCAGACGCAGCACTGCTGATGCAGAGCGCTATGATCACTCCTCTGAAACAGTTTATTAACGCCTAAATTAACTTCAAATGTAGAAACCTGCCGGCAGAATATGTTGGCTTTTATTATCCTGCTGCCTGCAGTTTGTAGCAGAGACCTGAAAAACGCTAACATCTACTTCCAGCCGCCACCAACAGGAGGGGAAAACCCCCAAGAGGCGAGCGGGCCTGAGGCAGCTGCTGCTGGGGATTCCCAGTGACAGCGCAGCGCCGGTATGTGGGGTCCAGTGTTGGGCACGTTACTTTGAAAAAGTAATTAGTTATAGTTACTAGTTACTTCTCCCAAAAAGTAACTGAGTTACTAACTGAGTTACTCCACAATAAAAGTAGCTAGTTACTAGTAAAAGTAACTATTGCGTTACTTTTGCGTTTCTCGCCCCCGTAACCCTCACCACCCAGCCCCCACCTTCTCGCCGTGTGTTTCCAAAGCCAGCTGAATAGAGAGGACGACAAAGACAAGAACCAGCAGAGAGTTTAGCATTTATTGCAACTCAACGTAAATGACATCAGGGGGGAACACGATGTGAAGTTTTATAACAGGACATTCAGATCCGGCGAGTATATGAAATTAATAACTGGGGATGTCTAATTCTGAAATCCTGTGTGTTTGGGTTGTTATAGATACTGCAACATCTATCTATCTATCTATCTATCTATCTATCTATCTATCTATCTATCTATCTATCTATCTATCTATCTATCTATCTATCTATCTATCTATCTATCTATCTATCTATCTATCTAGATGTATGCTCTGTGTGTGACATAAAATATGGATCTCCATCCCTGCCACAAAGGCCATCAAATAATGTTTAAAATAAAAAATACAGTAGGTTGAGAAGGCAGAGTATCCATCCATCCATCCATCCATCCATCCATCCATCCATCCATCCATCCATCCATCCAGATTTCTCCCTTTCTCCATATAGGCTATCATTTCTGGCTGTTGTCAGGTTCATTTGATCGTTCACGCTCTCCATAGTTCTCCTGTGGCGCGAGCACAGGGCGACTGTTGCGCGCCTTTAGCGAGCATGCGCGTTTCCTGTCGCTTGCGCGGTGACTCTTGCCGCCTGCGCTGTGTGGAGATGCAGAGGAAACCGTTATGTGATGGGGAAACGCAGCTCTACGTAACATCAGCCATTCTCATCCTCCCCTCTCTCATGACAAGGCGCGCACCTCTGGATGACCTAAAAAAACAATCTTTAATATCTCTTAAACAAAAGTAGCACAAACAATATTTTTTTCTGCACAAATCTGCACTAACGTTGCACTAACCATTCAGTCTATTTGCAGAGTTTTTTGACGTGGGTGGGGTGTCAGCTTCACGCAGCTGCGCACGAGTCCTATCATGAAAAAAGGTTCATTGTGCGACCTGAGTAACGCGCAGTAACGGGGTGTCTGCAATGGTAACTGCGTTATAGTTACAGTCAAAGTAATTAGTTAGATTACTCGTTACTAAAACAAGGTAACGTCGTTAGTAACGCCGTTAGTTTCAACGCCGTTAGTCCCATCACTGGTGGGGTCTGAGCGGCTCCCACAGAGAGATAATCTTTGAAGGCAGGATGGTAATCTGGATGAACTGACTGCACAGACCGTGTTTTCAGGAGGACTTTCTCACTTCAACATAGATGAAAAACTACTTTCTACCCGCTGATCACAGCTAATATAGCTGCCATTGTTCCAGGCAGAGAAAGGATAGAGTAGCTCCGCCCACCGCGCATCAGACCCAGTTTATCACCGCGCAGCTAGAGCAGCAAAGATGCTTCAGCCGCGCGTCAGAACTAAACTGGTACAAGCATAAAAAATGAAGTAGCACACGCGTTTTAGCTGCTTCTGCTGCGTGCGATCTGAACGTAGCATAAATCAAATTGGCTGCAGATAATCGATAAGCTTTATCTGTATTGTAAAAACGGCATTATAAGACAAGTAAGGATGTTTACATGTGTACATTTTCTCTAAGTTTTCAGTTTCAAGTTTTTCCAGGTTTTTCCTTGTTTTCTAGCTTTATTGGTGTGTTCTGGCTTTATTTTAGTTTCTTAGGTTTTTCTTTGCGTGTCCTCTGTTGTCCTGTTGTGTTCTCCTTTCCCCTAGCTCCTTTCCTGTTCTGCTCTGCTCACACCTGCTCCCAATCTGCTTGTTAGTCCTCTCTTTGTTTCTGTCTCCAATAAATACACTCCTTATGCAGTTCCTCACTGCTGGTTCCTCATCTTACTTTGTCTCCCTGGTTCCTTGTGATAGTTTTCCCCAAATGTCTCCATGGTTCTGGCTAGGGTTTGATTTTTATGTTGGATTTTTAGATTCCTGTTTTTGCAACTTGTGTTATCCCATTAAATCATCAAATAAATCACCCCTTCCTTTCAGCCTCTGCATTTGAAACTCTCGTGTCCATTAATGAATTTAAAGTAACCATGAAGAATGTAGTGATGGAGATATGTGCTTGTTTTTCCTGAGATGCTCAATATGTTTTAACATACTGCTCTGATTTTATTATGAAAAATGTAATATGTTGTAAATATGTATGAACTTTCTGTGGTTTGGCTGCTACCTTGGCCAGGTCTCTCTTGAAAAAGAGATTCTGAATCTCAATGGGACTTCCTGGTTAAATAAAAGTTAAATAAAAAAAATAAAAAAATTTGGATCTTCACAAAAACTTCCAAACCAAATCTTGACGATAACAAATGATGACGAACAATTAGAGTGAAGAATAATGTTTAGCTCATGCAAACAGGTGTTTATTCTGGATTTAGTGAGAGTTTCAGCTCTTTTCCAGCATTTCTGGGCGTTTAATCCAGATTAGTGGAGTAGAAGAACTAAAAGTTGTTTGGTTTTGGTTCTGCACAGAAGAGTGGAGCGGGAGAAACGGTCAGCCATAAATTGAAAGTAACCTGAGTCTGCGTTTTCCTCATATATGTTTGTGTTTGTCTAAAGAAAAGTCCAGTCCGCAAGGAATAATCTATGGATCATTATTTATACCTAAAACTAATACGCTTGCGGTGATTTAATGAATTTAGCGTTAATCAGTAAAAAAATGAAAACAATAATTTTTGTCAGCATCACTGAGTCTGGGAGCGGCCATTTTTGCCCAAATATAGTAGCCCCTCCCTCCTGCCATCTTCCAGCAGTGACGTCACGGTGCGGTAAGCCTAGCGCCATTCTCCCCGCTTTCCAAGCTAAATCAATGGGAACTACTAGACACATCTGCAATCAACAACAATTATTGAAGATTTCCAGAGGACTTCACCATTGAAATTCACCAGAGCTATAGTGAAACTGACAACGCCCACGTGCATGGCAGCTGGATGCTGGAATACATCGGGGAAAAGTGAAAAAAAAGAGTTATTCCACCTTTCTGATTCCTGATCCTCCACGGACGGGTTGGTCGTTGGATCGCCAACTTGAAGAGGGAGGATTTGCCATCGAACTTCTGGCCAGAGAAAAAACCCGTAATATGTAGCCAACATTTGGAAGAAGAATGTTTTCAAGATGACTTGGATAATAGCGCGTTGTGACAAACACCAGATACAGCACTGGGACTTGATCAACAGCCGATACCGCACCGTGACAATGTCACTAACCAGTAGGTGGCAGTAGTGTTCTTTGACAAACATGGATGCCTCCAGTAAAGCACATTCACATGAAAATGACTCTGAATTAAAAACACTGATCATTTATTGAACAGGATGGAATGATTTCAGATTTAAAGAACTTTCAGAAGTTTGAATTCTGAATGTGAGCGGACATTTTCTTTAGATGACAGGAACAATCGTCTGCATTTTGCATGTCTTACATCATAGCACTTGTGGCAGTAAATGATTTGCAACACTTTTTAGCAAAAAACATTGTGAAAAAAGTTAAAACAACTACAAAAAGAAAAGGCTGAACTATTATTATATAATAATAATAAAGAAAAAAATATTATTTCTGCCGTTTAGCAAATCGAAATGATTTCTATTCAGAGGTAAAACAGAGGAACATCAGCAGAAGGCAGGACCTGTGGTCCTTCAGGAGCAGAAACCAGATGCAACGCAGCGATACGACGTTTTCTGCTAATGATCCTTCAGCAGTGGGCTTTACGAGCAGGAGCGTAGGGGGTGGGGGGTGGGGGGGGCATGAGATGCTAATGTTATGACAGAATGAGACAGTGTAGCAAATTGGATTTCTTAGCAGCCACACTGATTAATTAGTGGCTTCAATTAACATGGAACCTCATTAGTGTTTGGCTTCGCTATGAATCATTTGTTTTTGTTGTTTTTTTTAAATCAGTGTTCAGATTCAATTCAAAGCATCAATAAATCCTTTTACTTGCTCCATCATTAATGCTTTTCCAAAATGCTATAAATGTAATGATAACGTGTTAGTGCATTAAACAATCCTTTATTAGATTGATGTGGAAACGATCAGCCAAAAACGTTTTAAAACCGAATACAGCAGTGAAGCTTCACAAATTAATACTAGTTAGAAAACTATTAACATTACGTGACCTGCAGAGGGGGGAACCTTTAAAACAAAATGCACAAGAGAACAGAATAATCCACATTTTTTTTTTATTAAACTATTAGTTTAAAAACCTTTCTTTGAGGTAAAACGTGGCTTCAGCTCTACCACTCGGTCCCCGGAAAGAAAAGGGATTATAGGAAATAAGGGCAATTTAAATTATTCAAAAAAAAAATAAATGAAAAAACAAAACATGCATTGCAAAAGGTAAGGAAAATTAGTAAATCAAAAATAAAAGCAAACACATTAGTAATTTCAATAACAAGCAAACAAATGTTAAAAGAAAAAAGCAGGCACTTTAAACAGTCGAACAAATTGTCATTGTCCAGTTTCCTCTGCCTTTCCATGTTGCCAGAGGAGTCGTGCCACGCTCGCTCAGCCTGTCCAATCAGCAACAGGTTTGGTTTGAGAGCGACTCAAACAAACACGGCAAAACAAAACAGCAGAGCGTCCAAGAAAACCCTAGGATTGGAAAAACTGCCTAACCAGGAAGCAGCAGGTGAGGATTAGATGGAAGCCGCACGCCGCAGCAACCTCCAGCTGCAGCCGCTAACAGCAGCAGGGAGTCCTGCAGCCAAAGCTGTTCTGCTCATGTAAAGATCTCAGAATGTTGGACCCAGAATTCAAGGCGAGACAGGCAGTGGGAAAGTTCAATGCGTTTATCAAACGAACAGGTGCGCGGGGCTGCGGGGCGGATCTCTGATTCAAAGTTCAGTCCGTTCGCGGAGGTATGTCCGCAGAAGCGGCGGGCGATGCCCCCAGAGTTCCTAGAGAGCGAGCGGAGCAGGCGCCAGCCGACACCGAGCAGCAAAAGAGTCGAGAAGGGAAATCCAAGGCCGAAGTCAGGAGACAGTTCCAGGTTGAGACGCCGGTAGAATCCAGAACCAGATACGACAAACAGAGCAGACAGGGGCAAGGCAAAACTCCAGATCCACAGGGCAGAAAACTCCAGATCTACTGGTCATAAACAGGAAAACAGACAGACTAAAGAAAGCTAGGGAACGTCTCACCAAAACACACGAATAACCTGGCGCTGGTGGGAGGCAAACACAACCTAAATAGTAGAGGAACCAGGTGGAAATGATCAGCGATAATCAGCCGTTGAACCAGTTAGACAGGGGAGCAAGGAGCAAAGGAAAAAACCAAACCATCAGCGCCAAGATCATGACAGCTCAGCTACATACTCAGATCGCTGCTCAACTTAGCTGCTCAGCTTATCTTTTATTATAAACCCACAATACATATATAATCCTTTTTCTAACATTCCTGTATATTCTGTATAATCTGTGCATGTAGCTCCGATATTCATTTTTATATTTATACAGAAACTTTTTACAGTCCCTAGCTACCACTTAGCTTGTACATACACCTGTAATAATATTTATATCCTGTATAGCACCTTTGGATGGATGCAAACCACATTTTGTAGCTTTGTACTATTGACAGTTCAATGACAATAAAGTTGAATGCTATTCTATTTTACTCTATTCTCAGTGCTCGCTGCTAAGTGCTAGCCACTCAGCTCAGCCGCTCATGATGCTCCTATTTGCTATAAAAGGATCTATAGAGATTTCTGCAGTCCTTTGGGTAACAGGACATATAGGCCATAGTCATGCAGATAGGAGAGTCGTTACGCTGCTACGGCGTCCAATGGTTCAGGCTCAGTTTTAAAGACCTGCTAAATTTACCCCAATGGGTTAAATCTAGGTGGAAAACTCTAATCTCCATAGTTCGAGCCACTGACACTATAGATGGATCCATTCACGCCTGCAGGGCTGCCAACTTTTCACAAACCTTGGATAAGGTGACCAGATTTCTGAAATCTAATCTGGGGACATTTCAGACTCCCAGATAAAAAGAAATACATCAGAATTAAAATAGGAAGTGATGCTTTCATCGTGCTGATGAAGATTCTCAGTCATCCAGGTCAGAGTTAGGTTTCCAAGATTTGAAGATGTTTCTCCACCTCTCCAGGAAGCTTTCTCAATTCAAATGTCTGGATCCGCAGTGAGTTTGAGTCTTTATAGAGACAAGGCCTTGGGGGGTTTGGTGATATCTGGAAGGGATCATGTCTATGATTGAATGGTAAGATTTTGGAAGCTGGAATCTGAGTCCACCACCTCTGTTTAAAGTTGTTTTTTCTCTCTTAACATAGATGGCTTCCTTCACGCCCCTCTCTTGCATGTTTCCAATCAATACAAGGCCTTGTCTCTATGAAGACTCAAACTCACTGCGGATCCAGACATTTGAATTGAGAAAGCTTCCTGGAGAGGTGGAGAAACGTCTTCAAACCTTGAAAACCAAGTCCAGTGGATATTTTTTGGAACTTTTATGGAATGATGCTTTCATCAATTTTACATATTTATTAATATAAAAAAAAAAATCAAGTGTAAAATATCCCACTGATATTTCCTGAGATTGATAAAACTGATCAATCAATAGTGTTTATTAGTGCCATCTGGTCATTCAGTCTTCTCTGTCTTCTTCCCTCTCCATCCTCTATTAGCCGACTTCTACCTGCTCGATGTTGTACTCTGAGTTTTCATCTGCTCTCATTCAATCTTCTAATCTTCTTCTTCTATCTATCTTACACTAAAGAGACAAAGAGACGCAAAATCAGTTTTTTATTCACTCCACTGTTGGTCTGTTTTGATCAAATAGAAATAGAGGCCTGCCTCTAATTCTGGCCTCCTTCCAATAATGGCCTGGACCAAGATGCAAATTAGTGAAATAAAGGCCCCGTCCTATATTAGAGGATTTACGGTATATATACTTAGAAGTTCCCCCTCCATCTCGCCATCAGTTTGGGGATCCTTGGCCTGGAAAACGTTGAAGACCCCTGTCCTACATAATACAATGATGAGTTGGATAATAACTAGAAAGCTGAATTTGTGGGACATTTGTCTGAAGCAGGAAATGCAACTTTGTGTTGTTTTCATCCTTCATTTGTTACAGAAGGAGCAGGAAACTGCAGCCCTGTAATATTTACATTTTAATGGCTCTATGCTGAACTCCTTGTTAGCATTGCACTCAGTGTTCAGTTTGCCTAAAAAGGCCCAGATTCTCTGCTGTGAGATGAATTATGACATGAAGCTTTTACACAGTCGAAGCAAAGTTTCAGGAAACTTTGACAAAGTGCAATGTGATTCATTAGTGACTCTCTCAGGAATTTCCACCAGGACACAAAAAAAGCCGTACTGCATGAAACTCTTGAAGTCGGTTATTTTTGTCACATTGGTGGCCAATTAAATTCTACTCAGTAGGTGTTCGACAGGCAGGCCTGCCTCAGACAGAAGAATAAAATAACCAGCTCTCCAAAGTGATATGTCACAATTACGGTTTAAATGAATGAACAGAACATGTATTTGTTCCAAGAAGGGTATAAACTTTACAGATGCGTCCCTGTAGTGAACCGCGGGAGGCAGACGCTTCCTGCTGAGCTGGGACCTCATGGCTCAATAAGATCACAGGGCAGAACAGCTAATCTCTCAAAGAATCCGGGAAAGTTCCTGTCGCCTTCGTCTGCTGCTCTAGATATGCAGCCAATAAAGTTGTCTATTCAAATCAGAATTTTCATGTGTTTAATTGTATTTCTTTCCCTGAATAGATAGAAACTGTCTGGCATTTAACTTGATGCAGAGCAAAGGCAGATCTTCAGGAAGTTCATATTGGATATGTGTTCTGATCAGATTGTCTCTGTAGGTCAGCCGCTGTGGGTGTTATCACCCATTAAGTGACTTCAATTCTATTCAGTTTATTTCTATAGCTCCAATTCACATCATGTCATCTCAGGTCACTTTCCAGTTCACCAGATCATCCAGTCAGATTGATTCAAAGTTTTCTATCTAAGGAAAACCAGCTGATTGCATCGACTCATTGACTCTTCAGCAATCCCTCACACTTAGCATGCTTGTAGCGACAGTGGAGAGGAAAAACTCCCTTTGAACAGGAAGAAACCTCCAGCAGAACCAGGCTCAGTGTGAGCGGCCATCTGCTGAGGCCCACTGGGGTTCAAGGAGACAGAAGCAGACATAGAAAAAGAAGCATAGATACAAAAGGCAACTGTCAATGTTCTGAAGGCTGCATGCCTTAGCTGGGGATTTGGGCCGATTTGGCCACTTGGGGGGCGCACGCGCGCTCTATCGAGCTGGGTGCCACTACTAGCCAAGAGAAGAAGAGACTGACGACGGTGATTTGAGTGCATTACAAGTTACAGGTTGTGTTTATAACGTTGTATCCGTCCCTCTGAAGATTGTGGTTCAGTGTGCGTCCAGAGAAACGTAAGTTATATTGTTTTTTGCTGGACGAAATTATTGCTGTTTTATGTTTAATCTGTTAGGCCGGCTGCTTGAGTTATATCTGGTGCTACAGTTCATATTGCTAGCAGTGCTAATTGCTAGTTACCTCAGATGGTTTAAATGGGAATTTATGTTATATTTATGCTACTGAACATTTTCTTTGTTGTTAGTGTTGGACATATATAATTATTATTTCATTAGTGTGCTATTGTTAGGTATATTAATAATTGTTATTATTTGTTGTTGATTGTTTAAACAATCAAATTATTATTATTTTCCAGAACCACACTGGATTAAAGTGCCATAAAAGGACTGACTGTCTCCTTTGTCTTTAATAAGTCTTGGGTGAACTTAGTGCGTTCTGACAGACGCACACTTCGTGATTATAAATCAGAGAAGCCAGTCTAATAACTTTGAGCCTCCGCTACATATGGTCCTTCGAGCCGGATAAGGTAATTACGAAGTGAAAATGGCTCAGGTTCCCCCAAGTGAAGACGTACGTCCACGTCGGCGAACGACCCAACCCAGATGGATGGACGATTATGAAGGGTACACCCTCCCACAACCTGCGAGCTACCCAGCCCGTGTCTCTGCTGCGTTAGAGGAGACTGACTGGAGCAGAGGAAGAGAGGGAATTGCCGAGATGACACCCCTCACCCAGCGCTCGCTTCAGCGTACTCCTGCTGATTTCATAGAGACATCCCCCAGACTGATTGGAGCCGCAGCACCTGCGTATGTTAGTACGCCATGGCCATACCAGGGCCTATCTGTAATAATGGATGTGTTGCAGCAAATACAAGAGGAAAACAAAAGGTTGCAGCTGATGGTGATGGACATGAGACAGCAGATGGATAGGAGTGATGCAGCACCTCGCAGTTCACAGACTACACAGCTGTACCATCAACAACAGAGTCACTCCCCTGCCAGACAAGATAGCACCAGGTCCTCACCATCACAACACCCCATGCTACATTCACTGCCTGAAACACGTCATACACCATTAGGAGACCGGGTCGGCCAGCGGATGCCACCACCTCTCAGCCAGGCCGCACCACCGCCACTAGTAAGGGAGCTGCACCGTCTGCCCGCAGTACCGGACAGGAATACAGCCGACCATGATTGGCCGCCGCCTCCCCCACCAGTAGCCTTCAATGAGGATGATTATGAGCCACCAAGAGACCAGCCTACACCGGTAGGGCAACCTGCTGATGTCGTGGAGAACCTTAGAGAACGCCTGCAGCAGTTGGAAGCACGACTGTCACCAGCCCCATCTATGCTGTCAGAACCACAATATCACAGTGTGCCGCCATCAGTTGCACCACCGAGACCCCCACAACGGCTAACCTCTGCAGGGCCACTGCCGAATAGCAACGAGAAGACCTACAGGGGCCCAGCGCCATCAATTCCTAAGTTCACACGAGGTGACCCCAGAGAGTTTTCCAGACTAAAGCTTGCACTTGATAATATTCTTCCTGCTGACGCGACAGAGATGTTCAAGTACCAAGTGCTCTGTGACCACCTCAAGTTTGAAGAAGCTCTACTGATAGCTGATTCTTATAGTAACTCCTTATTCCCCTACTCCGACACTATGGCTTCCCTGACCAAACACTATGGTCAGCCCCACCAGCTGTCTCTACAGCGGATCGCAGAGCTAATGGAAGAGCCTGCCATCCGAGCTGGCGACGCCATAGCATTCAGGAGGTTTGCTCTGAGAGTCCGAGCTTTGGTCGGAATGTTGGAGCAGCTTGGTGAAGATGGGCACATAGAGTTAAGGTGTGGGTCTCATGTGGCCAGATTAATGAGGAAGCTTCCCCAGGATCTCCGAGCCACCTTCCGGCGCCACCTACATTCCTGGAAGGCAGGAATCCCATCTTTAATGGACTTTGCGGAGTGGCTTGAATATGAGCTGGAAATCCAGGAGGATGGAGACCGGTTCAACAAAATAGAGGAAGTCCAGAGAGGGAAAAAATGGACAAAGAAGGAGCAAGATAAGGACCAGAAAGCCACTAGGAAGACCATGAACGTGCTGCATGGCACCGCCCATGACACAACCCCCCAAGCGGGTCAAGCTGATGTCTCGGATCATCAAGGGCCTCCGGAGAAACCCAAAGCTTACTGCCCCCACTGCAGTAACAAGCAGCACTTCCTGGACCAGTGCTTGAACTTTAAGCAGTTAACCAAGGAGCAGAAGATGACCTGGGTGAAGTCCAACAATCGTTGCTGGCGTTGTGGCCGACACCATCAGGCCGCCCAGTGCAGGTGAGAGTCCTATGCAAGACGTGTAAGGGGAAGCACCTTGAGGCTTTGCATGAGGTTAATCTTCGGTCCAGCAGAAATGAGACCACACCAGGGAACGGCACTGGTGCAGAGCTGCAGTCAACCACAGATGTTCTGTACCTGGATCGTCGTGCTGGCTGCAATCAAGTCCTTCTAAAGGTCAGTAAGGTGCTACTGTGCAATGGTGACCACACTTTGGAGACATATGCCATATTAGATGATGGCTCAGAGAGGACAATCATCCCACAGGAGGCCGTTCAGAGGTTTCAGCTTCAGGGAACTCCAGAGAGCCTCACCCTGAGAACAGTTCGGAAGGATGTGAAAACACTACATGGCTCATCTGTAACATTCAAAATCTCTCCAACCGGTCAACCAAGAAAGACATTTTCAATTGAGAGTGCCTTTACTGCAGATGGATTAAGCCTTGCAGAACACTCCTACCCAGTAGAGAGACTTCAACGCAAATATAAGCACCTCAGGAAGCTCCCCCTGCAGACGTTCACAGCGGTTCACCCACTTCTGTTGATAGGATCTGACTGTCCGCACTTGGTGACCCCAATTCAACCTGTACGTCTCGGCCCACCTGGGGGCCCAGCTGCAGTAAAGACCAGGCTCGGTTGGGCACTGCAAGGGCCAGTCAATTCCCTCCAACAAGGTAACCGCCCACCACAGTGTTTGTTCACGTCCACCATCTCCCCGGCAGCCGAACTCTTCAACCAAGTAGAGAAGCTCTGGCAACTGGACACCCTGCCATACAGAAATGAGAAGCTGGTGACTAGATCACGGAGAGACCAAGAGGCCATGAGTCTTTTAGAGGCAAAGACTAGAAGAGTGGAGGTGGATGGGGTCCTCAGATATGCCACCCAACCATTGCGGGTGAGTAACATGCCTTTATTAATGGCCCAGCCTAAAGCGGTACTCTCCAGCTTACGTAGCACAGAGAAGCGCCTTAGCAGAGACTCAGTGAAGGCAGAGATTGTGAAGCTGAAGAAAGCAGGCTATGTCTCAGAAGTTAGCCGGGAGCTGCTGAAGACTTCAGAGGAGTCGTGGTTTATTCCCCATCACCTGGTGACCCACAATGGGAAGAATTGGATCGTTTTCAACTGTTCCTATACCTATAGGGATCAGAACCTTAACGAGCTACTGCTGTCCGGCCCAAACCTGGGAGCATCCATCCTGGGTGTCCTACTGCGGTTCAGGGAACATTCCGTTGCTGTTAGCAGTGACATAAAGGGAATGTTCCACCAAGTGAGGTTGCTGCCTGAGGACCGCCCTCTGCTGCGCTTCATCTGGCGTGATCTACAGAGAGACTCCCCACCTAGAGTGTACGAGTGGCAAGTCCTTCCATTCGGGACTACTTGTTCCCCATGCTGCGCCATATACGCACTACAGCGGCATGTACATGATCACACCCACCCTGGCGATGCAGTGCGTGGGTGCATTGAGAACCACTTCTAGTTAGTTCTAGTTAGGGTGGCTCAGGTTATCCTGAGCTATCTCTATAGTTATGCTGCTATAGGCTTAGACTTTTGGAGGACATAGGGACCCCCATTTCATCATTCTGCTTCATTCTCTCTCTGTTCTCCTATTCTGCAGAATCTGTTAGTTCAATCTCTAACCTTCTGCTCTCTCTGCTTTTCCTCAGAGTAGCTTTGCCTCGTCTGTTCCTGTTTGGCTGTGACGTCATCCTGGAAAGAAACATCAGCTGTGCTGCTTCCATCAACACCCTTGTTTATAGATGTTGGAGATCGGCCTGTTTTCCAGTGTGGTCCTGTTTCTCTGACCGTGACTGAGTGGATGTGCTCTTTTCGTCCTCTGGCATGGGAGCTGCCTTGGAGCTCGTCTGCCTGGCTGTGTGTTTCCTGGACGGGGCCGCCTTTTACAGCTGCTTTTTGTATCTCTGCTTCTGTCTCATTGAACCCCAGTCGGCCTCGGCAGATGGCCGCTCACACTGAGCCTGGCTCTTCTGCAGGTTTCTTCCTGTTAAAAGGGAGTTTTTCCTCTCCACTGTCGCTACAAGCTTGCTTAGTGTGAGGGATTGTATTTGAGTCAATGAGTCAATGCAATCAACTGGTTTTCCTTAGATAGAAAACTTTGTATCAATTTGACTGTATGATCTGGTTGAACTGTAAAGTGCCTTGAGATGACATGTGTTGTGAATTTGGCGCTATATAAATAAACTGAATGGAATTGAATTGAACTTCTATGTGGACAACTGGCTACAGAGCTTCCCTACCCCAGACATAGCCAGAGATGTTGCAGACCAGCTGAGAGGGTTGTTACTGGAGGGAGGCTTTGAGCTGCGACAGTGGGCCAGCAGCATGCCAGAAGTCATTGGTCACCTGCCTAAGGAGATCAGGTCAGAGAGTAGTGAACAGTTGCTAAATCACACCGACATGGATCCGCAGGAACCTGCCCTGGGGCTGCGTTGGTTATGCCACTCAGATGTGCTGCGGTATAAATCACGGCTGCTGGAGAGCTCCCCTGTCACCATGCGGCACATCTACAAAGTATTAGCCAGCCAATACGATCCCATAGGGTTTCTCACACCATATACTACGCGGGCCAAGGTGCTTGTTCAGCAGTTGTGGGAGAAGAAGCGGGAATGGGATGACCCTCTGTTGCCCGGCGAGTTGCTCACAGCATGGCAAAATTGGGAGAACGAGTTACAGTACCTGGACCACATTAGTATGCCTCGCTGCTATGTTAGTCCAGCCATGGACCATTCAGCCTACAAGCGAGAGGTCCACATTTTCTGTGATGCGTCTCAACGTGCGTATGGCAGTGTTGGATATCTACGCACAGAAGACGCAGAGGATCATGTGGAGGTGGCTTTCCTGACAGCTCGGGCCTGAGTGGCCCCCAAGCACCAGCTCTCCATGCCACGGTTGGAGCTGTGTGCTGCACTTACGGGTGCACAGCCCGCCAACGTGCTAACCAAAGAGCTTACCTTGGAGATATCCAGAGTGGTGATGTGGACAGACTCCACCTGTTCTTTCTTGGATCAAGTCGGACTCTTGCCGCTTTAAGGTGTTTGCGGGAACCCGTATCACAGAAATTCAAGAGCTGACTGATAGACATGCTTGGCGCTACGTGGAGACGTCAGAAAACCCAGCGGATGACCTCACCCGGGGAAAGTCACTGAAAGACCTCTTAGGTGAGAATCGTTGGGTTTATGGACCCCTGTTCCTGCGGCAGCCACCTGACCAGTGGCCAGCGCATCCAGTTGCAACGCGTGAAGACATCACAGAAGAGTTGCGAAGGTCCATGACCTGCCTGGTTAGCACAGTAACTGGCACCCACCAGTCCATACCTGATGCTCAGCAGTTTAGCACCTTCAGAGAACTGGTGAAAGCCACCGCGGCGTATCTTCACGGGGCGGCAGCTGATGCTAAAGGGACTCCTACAGCAGAGGAGTTCAAGGAAGCGGAACTCAGCATCCTGCGGTCCGCTCAGAGAGACAGCTTTCCTGAAGAAGTCCAGTGTCTGCAAGCTGGGAAACAAGTCCCCTCCTCCAGCTGCTTAATCACGCTGGCTCCAGAATATGATGCATTAGTCCAGCTGATACGGGTTGGAGGTCGCCTGAGGCGTTGTCAGGAACTGGAGGATGATGTTGTTCATCCTATAGTCCTTGACCCGAGACATGCTGTGACTAAGCTGCTCATCCGACAGGTTGACCATGATCTGAAACATCCTGGTGCAGAGCGACTCTTTGCAGAGTTGAGGAGAAAATTCTGGATCCTTCGTGGCCGTGAGGCTATAAGAAGAGAACAGCGCTCATGCCCTGAGTGTCAGAGATGGAGAGCCCAACCTGTCAACCCCAAAATGGCAGACTTACCCCCCGCACGACTCAGGCTACACCAACCAGCCTTCTACTCTACAGGGATTGACTGTTTTGGTCCGATGCAGATTAAAGTCGGCCGACGGAATGAGAAACGCTGGGGCTTGCTCTTTAAATGCCTCACGATAAGAGCTATCCATATTGAGGTGCTGTCCACCATCACCACAGACTCCTTCCTGATGGCCTTAAGGAGATTCATATCCCGCCGAAGGAAACCAACAGAGCTGCTCTCGGATCAGGGCACCAATTTCAGAGGTGGAGATAGAGAATTACGAGAAGCCTTCCAAGCCCTCCATCCTTCTCTCCAAGCAAAGCTGGCGGAGTACCAGATCAAGTTCCGTTTCAACCCACCTAGTGCCCCTCACCATGGTGGCTCCTGGGAGCGGGAAATCAGATCCATCAAGGCTGCTCTAACTGCTACCCTGGGCTCACAAATTGTCAGTGGAGAAATGCTTACCACCATCCTGGTTGAAATTGAGGGTATCCTCAATTCCAAACCCCTTGGTTACGTGTCATCTGACATAGCAGATTTGGACCCGGTGACCCCTAATCTGTTGCTGATGGGGCGGCCAGACCCCTCCCTACCTCAGGCAGTATACCACGACTCAGAGCGGCTCAGCCGACGGCAATGGAGAGCCTGTCAGGTGCTTTCAGATCGGTTTTGGGTGCGGTTCCTACGCCACTACCTGCCCACACTACAAACCCGGTCCAAGTGGCAGTCGGACACATCCCCTATTCAGCTGGACACAGTTGTGATGATCGTCGACCCTCAACTGCCCAGAGCATCATGGCCTGTTGGGAAAATCAAGCAGGTGTTCCCTGGGGCCGATGGTCTGATTCGTACAGCAGAGGTTGAAGTTCGGGACCGCACCTATGTCCGACCTGTGAGCCGTCTTATTAGACTCCCTGCTATACCAGAGGAGAATGAACAGTGATAGACTGGGTACGACAAATTTGCTGGAGCAAATTTGGGGGCGGCTGTTCTGAAGGCTGCATGCCTTAGCTGGGGATTTGGGCCGATTCGGCCACTTGGGGGGCGCACGCGCGCTCTATCGAGCTGGGTGCCACTACTAGCCAAGAGAAGAAGAGACTGACGACGGTGATTTGAGTGTATTACAAGTTACAGGTTGTGTTTATAACGTTGTATCCGTCCCTCTGAAGCTTGTGGTTCAGTGTGCGTCCAGAGAAACGTAAGTTATATTGTTTTTTGCTGGACGAAATTATTGCTGTTTTATGTTTAATCTGTTAGGCCGGCTGGTTGAGTTATATCTGGTGCTACAGTTCATATTGCTAGCAGTGCTAATTGCTAGTTACCTCAGATGGTTTAAATGGGAATTTATGTTATATTTATGCTACATTTTCTTTGTTGTTAGTGTCGGACATATATAATTATTATTTCATTAGTGTGCTATTGTTAGGTATATTAATAATTGTTATTATTTGTTGTTGATTGTTTAAACAATCAAATTATTATTATTTTCCAGAACCACACTGGATTAAAGTGCCATAAAAGGACTGACTGTCTCCTTCGTCTTTTATAAGTCTTGGGGGAACTTAGTGCGTTCTGACAGACGCACACTTCGTGATTATAAATCAGAGAAGCCAGTCTAATAACTTTGAGCCTCCGCTACAGTCAACCAGCTCCACAGGCGGCCCCGTCCAGGAAACACACAGCCAGGCAGACGAGCTCCGAGCCAGCTCCCATGTCAGAGGATGAAGAGAGCACATCCAGTTAGTCACAGTCAGAGAAACAGGACTACACTGGAAAACAGGCCAAGCTCCAACGTCTATTAAAATGTAATGAAACCTTTTATTAGTGGTTATCAGTCCCATAGAATGGCTTCAGATTGTGCCAATAGGCTCAGTAGGTTTTTATCAAATCAATCCTAATCCTAACCCTACAGTAATTGCCTCTGTCTCTGTTTAAAACCCGTTTATGAATTAATTAGTTAATCAATTATCAACTCCAACTTAGGACATCATTTGTGATCAGACTGTAAAGACTAAGAAAATATAATTTCTAACACTGGTATCAGTATATCGGGATGTTTCCTCAGCATCCATCATCTTAGCAGCTACGTGTAAAGCTATGTTCACGCTATGTGTAATGCTAAGTTCTAACCAAACACTTTTTGAGCAGCAGAAGCAACAGGTTTACATTCAAAGTCTATGGTTGATGTGCATTAAAGTGCATCAACCAATCAGAGAAGCTGATCTGGGAGCTGGCAGGGAGTCAGACACAGCACTGCTGATGCAGAGCGCTATGATCACTCCTCTGAAACAGTTTATTAACGCCTAAATTAACTTCAAATGGAAAAATCTGCCGGCAGAATATGTTCACTTTTATTATCCTGCTGCCTGCAGTTTGTAGCACAGACTTAGTCCACACTAAGTCAAACCCTGGCCTAAACGCACAAATTTTTCACCAAACCAGCCTCTCATCCACACGAAGCCGGCGTTTCGGGGGTCTGTAAACGATCTTTTTTTTTAAAAAGCCTTCAGAGTGGGAAGATTTTGAAACGCCGTTTTCGCGGTTCCATCTTTAAGGTCTGACCGCATTTTTTTTCTGACACGCATGCGTCATAGCGTCGCCTCTAAACACGCATGCGCGACACAGTATCACAACAACAATGGCGCCGTACTGTGTTGAATGGTTGCTGCTCATGCTACTCACCCTGCTGTCGGGCTTACAACAGAATCTTCTTCTTCTGGAATATCTCCAGGAAGAACAGAGCAATATCGACGACATAGTTCAGCACCTCAATTTGACTGAACCACGGAAATGGACCCGCAGGGCAACCATGTGTAAATATTAGTGCGCATGGCCAACATTTCGTCACCTATTTTCACCTATTTTTGCTTTGGCATTACAGCGCCACTTACAGGCCTGGCATACATTTTGCAGCGTTTTCATGCATTAGTGTGGACGATCACATTTATTTTACGTCTCCGTCTTTACGACAAACGTTCTGGAAAATATTAGCGTTTCCTGTTCGTTTTGAACTCTTTTTTTACCCGATGTATTCCAGCATCCAGCTGCCATGCACGTGGGCATTGTCAGTTTCACTATAGCTCTGGTGAATTTCAATGGTGAAGTCCTCTGGAAATCTTCAATAATTGTTGTTGATTGCAGATGTGTCTAGTAGTTCCCATTGATTTAGCTTGGAAAGCGGGGAGAATGGCGCTAGGCTTACCGCACCGTGACCTCACTGCTGGAAGATGGCAGGAGGGAGGGGCTACTATATTTGGGCAAAAATGGCCGCTCCCAGACTCAGTGATGGCGACGAAAATTATTGTTTTAATTTTTTTACTGATTAACAATAAATTCATTAAATCACAGCGAATGTATTAATTTTAGGTATAAATAATGATCCATTTATTATTCCTTGCTGACTGGACTTTTCCTTTAAGAGAGAAAAACCAACCTTAAACAGAGGGGTTGGTCTCAGCCTTCAGCTTTCAAAAACCTGCAGCAATGGAGCTGATTCCTTCCCACTATCATCTCAACCCCCATCCCCATACAGGGGACCAGAACATCCGCCTGGTCAGCCAGCCCAACAATCCCCCTTTCAGAGGTATAGGCCAGTATCAGGTATTGCAGGCTAACAAAAATTTCAATGACTCCCCATTCCTAAGGGGAGGACTCCTTCCAGATCAATTTGCATGTTTTTTCAGCCAACACCAGGCTTTGTTGAGGTTCTCCATAAAACCTGGAACTAAACGCTATTTCTGACATTTTGAATTGAAAAAGCTTCCAGGATGGGAAGAGACACATCTACAAACTTGGAAACAAATGCCAGTAGATTGTTTTTTTTTTGTACTTTTATGAGAGTGCCGTATATGTTATATCATTTTAGGGGCTAAACTATACATTTAATGTGCAGAAAATTTAATCTACCCGCTGTAATAAATGGAAAATACACTTATTTATTGAATCTTTACTCATGTGTTGCTCCTGACAGTGTGTGACCAAAACTAATGTTATGACAGACTGACATGGAGGCTGGAACTGGATAATTCAGCAGCGAGGCTGAGTAATTACTCCCCTTAATTAACATGGACCCTCATTAGTGTGTGGGTTAGCTTAGTGACTTCCTGCTTCTGGCCCTCTCCTGCTCTCACCTCTCTCCTGCAGGACCTCCTGCTTTGTTCTGATATTCCTTTTTTCTAATCCAGTGCTTTCCTTTTCTCTCCTCCACGCTGCATCCATTGAACCTCTCTTCATCCTGTGGATGTGTGTTCTGTATTTTAATGGGGGGCGAGGTTTAGTTAACCTGTTTGTTTCTGTTCTAATTAAAGCGATGGTATGTGAAATCACTAATTGCTGCTTCTCTGACCCAGGGAAGACGCGCCGAGTGTCCGTGTGCGAGTCATGAAGAGACAAGCATCAACACAAACAGATGTTGATGGATGTTTTGCTGTTACCACTGGAAAAAAAAAATAGTTGAAATCTGGGAAGATCTGCAGGTCTACTAGTGGTTCCTAGAATTTCTAAAAGTAGAATGGGAGGCAGATCTTTTAGTTATCAGGCTCCTCTCCTGTGGAACCAACTACCAGTTTTAGTCCGTGAGGCAGACACCCTGTCTACTTTTAAGGCTAGGCTTAAAACTTTCCTTTTTGATAACGCTTCTAGTTAGAGTGGCTCAGGTTATCCTGAGCTATCTCTATAGTTCTGCTGCTATAGGCTTAGACTGCTGGAGGACATAGGGACCCCTTTTTCATCATTCTGCTTCATTCTATCTCTATTCTCCCACTCTGCAGAATCTGTTAGTTCAATCTCTAACGTTCTGCTCTCTCTGCTTTTTCTCATAGTAGCTTCATCTGGTCTGTTCCTGTTTGGCTGTGACTCCATCCTGGAGAGAAATATCAGCTGTGCTGCTGCCATCAACACCTTTGTTTCTAGATGTTGGAGCTTGGCCTGTTTTCCAGTGTAGTCCTGTTTCTCTGACTGTGACTAACTGGATGTGCTCTCTTCATCCTCTGACATGGGAGCTGGCTCGGAGCTCGTCTGCCTGGCTGTGTGTTTCCTGGACGGGGCCGCCTGTGGAGCTGGTTGACAGTTGCCTTTTGTATCTATGCTTCTTTTTCTATGTCTGCTTCTGTCTCCTTGAACCCCAGTGGGCCTCAGCAGATGGCCGCTCACACTGAGCCTGGTTCTAATGAGCTGAAATGTTTAGGGTCCCCTCAGTTAAACTGATGTTAAAAAGAAAGCTATCAAAACACTTCTCTAGTTGATCTCTACTTAGGTGACCATGTTTTGTTAGGAGAACAAATCACATTACTTTGCATTTTAAGCAAAAAAAAAACCTAAAAAAATTCAACTAAGGTTCAGTAAAGTAAGTGTATGTTTAATTTAATTAAATTGATTCTTTTATTAGCTCCAGGTTGAATGGTTGGATTCTTCTCTGCCTCTGCGGAGGCTTAACTCTGCGAAGGCTTAACTCTGCGAAGGCTTAACTCTGCAGAGGCTTAACACTGCGAAGGCTTAACTCTGCAGAGGCTTAACACTGCGAAGGCTTAACTCTGCAGAGGCGAAGGCTTAACACTGCGAAGGCATAACTCTGCAGAGGCTTAACACTGCGAAGGCTTAACTCTGCAGAGGCTTAACACTGCGAAGGCTTAACTCTGTGAAGGCTTAACTCTGCAGAGGCTTAACACTGCGAAGGCTTAACTCTGCAGAGGCTTAACACTGCGAAGGCTTAACTCTGCAGAGGCGAAGGCTTAACACTGCGAAGGCTTAACTCTGCAGAGGCTTAAAACTGCGAAGGCTTAACACTGCGAAGGCTTAACTCTGCAAAGGCTTAACACTGCGAAGGCTTAACACTACGAAGGCTTAACTCTGCAGAGGCTTAACACTGCGAAGGCTTAACTCTGTGTAGGCTAAACTTTGCAGAGGCTTAACACTGCGAAGGCTTAACTCTGCGGAGGCTTAACTCTGTGGAGGCTTAACTCTGTGGAGGCTTAACACTGTGAAGGCTTAACTCTGCGGAGGCTTAACTCTGTGGAGGCTTAACTCTGCGGAGGCTTAACACTGCGAAGGCTTAACTCTGCGGAGGCTTAACTCTGTGGAGGCTTAACACTGCGAAGGCTTAACTCTGTGGAGGCTTAACTCTGTGGAGGCTTAACTCTGCGGAGGCTTAAAACTGTGAAGGCTTAACTCTGCGGAGGCTTAACTCTGTGGAGGCTTTACTCTGTGGAGGCTTAACTCTGTGGAGGCTTAACTCTGCGGAGGCTAAACTCTGCAGAGGCTTAAAACTGCAAAGGCTTAACTCTGCAGAGGCTAAACTCTGCAGAGGCTTAAAACTGCAAAGGCTTAACTCTGCGGAGGCTTAACAATGTGAAGGCTTAACTCTGCGTAGACTAAACTTTGCAGAGGCCTAACACTGCGAAGGCTTAAAACTGCAAAGGCTTAACTCTGCGGAGGCTTAACACTGTGAAGGCTTAACTCTGCGTAGACTAAACTTTGCAGAGGCCTAACACTGCGAAGGCTTAACTCTGCGGAGGCTTAACTCTGCGGAGGCTTAACTCTGTGGAGGCTTAACTCTGCGGAGGCTAAACTCTGCGAAGGCCAAACTCTGCAAAGGCTTAACACTGCGAAAGCTTAACACTGTGGAGGCTAAACTCTGCGGAGGCCAAACTTGAAATGAAAGCAGATGAACCAAAGAGTTGTTGAAGATAAAGAGTTTAATCCGTTAACCTCCAAACACTAATTGAACCTCCTTCTCTGTTTTGGTTTTCACTCTGTCATCTAAAGTTTTTATAAAACGTATCGCTCATAAATCGGTGTCTCACACAAACGACTCTGCGGTGAGAAGAGCTGCTAACAGTCAAACCTGCTGCCAATAACAGGAGGTCATCCATCACACTTATAGATTGATGTAAAAACTCTTCCTGCGAGGCTGAAACCAATGAAACACACTCTCTGCACACACAGAAATAAAACTGTTGTCACACAGACAACAGCGGGACTGACAGCCCAGATCATCAGATCAGCGTTTATCATGCAGCAGTGAGGAGGATGACAGCAGGACGCGGCGAGGAATGGACACAGAGACAGAAAAGCCTTCTGACAAAACGGCATTAGTTGCATCAGCTGTGAATCATCCTGAAAGGAAAAGTGGCTTTGGGTGGGGGTCTGTGTGTGAGCGGAGGTGACGAGGAGCAAAGTAGAGACGGCAGAATGAGATGATGAAAGAAAGGCAGACATGTCTGAGAGCTCCGTCCTTCCTGCTTCTGTCTCTGCATGTTTCCTTCAGTGCTTATCTGGATCCAATGAGCTCAAATCAAACATTCAGTTTTCTAAAGATTCTGGCTTTAATCCTCGCGGATCTAAAGTTTCTGTGATGGTATTTGGCCAAGAGAGGCGGAGAAAGGGCAGATTCAAATTCAATTCAATTCAATTCAATTCAGTTTATTTATATAGCGCCAAATTCACAACACATGTCATCTCAAGGCACTTTACAGTTCAACCAGATCATACAGTCAAATTGATACAAAGTTTTCTATCTAAGGAAAACCAGTTGATTGCATTAACTCATTGACTCAAATACAATCCCCCACACTAAGCATGCTTGTAGCGACAGTGGAGAGGAAAAACTCCCTTTGAACAGGAAGAAACCTCCAGCAGAACCAGGCTCAGTGTGAGCGGCCATCTGCCGAGGCCGACTGGGGTTCAAGGAGACAGAAGCAGAGATACAAAAAGCAGCTGTAAAAGGCGGCCCCGTCCAGGAAACACACAGCCAGGCAGACGAGCTCCAAGGCAGCTCCCATGCCAGAGGACGAAGAGAGCACATCCACTCAGTCACGGTCAGAGAAACAGGACCACACTGGAAAACAGGCCGATCTCCAACATCTATTAACAAGGGTGTTGATAGAAGCAGCACAGCTGATGTTTTTTTCCAGGATGACGTCACAGCCAAACAGGAACAGACGAGGCAAAGCTACTCTGAGGAAAAGCAGAGAGAGCAGAAGGTTAGAGATTGAACTAACAGATTCTGCAGAATAGGAGAACAGAGAGAGAATGAAGCAGAATGATGAAATGGGGGTCCCTATGTCCTCCAAAAGTCTAAGCCTATAGCAGCATAACTATAGAGATAGCTCAGGATAACCTGAGCCACCCTAACTATAAGCTTTATCAAAAAGGAAAGTTTTAAGCCTAGCCTTAAAAGTAGACAGGGTGTCTGCCTCACGGACTAAAACTGGTAGTTGGTTCCACAGGAGAGGAGCCTGATAACTAAAAGATCTGCCTCCCATTCTACTTTTAGAAATTCTAGGAACCACTAGTAAACCTGCAGATTGAGAGCGAAGTGCTCTGTTAGGAACATAAGGAACAATCAGATCTCTGATATAAGATGGAGCTTGGCCATTTAAGGCTTTATATGTGAGAAGGAGGATTTTAAATTCTATTCTTGATTTAACAGGAAGCCAATGAAGAGAAGCCAGGATAGGAGAGATATGATCTCTCTTTTTCATTTTCATTAGAACTCTGGCTGCAGCATTTTGGATCAGCTGAAGGCTTTTAACTACAGTTTGTGGACTTCCTGATAGTAAAGAATTACAATAGTCCAGCCTTGAAGTAACAAATGCATGGACTAGTTTCTCAGCATCACCCCTGGACAGGATATTTCTAATTTTTGCAATGTTCCTCAGATGAAAGAAGGAAATTCTAGAAACCTCTTTGATATGGGATTTAAATGACAGGTCCTGATCAAAAATAACACCAAGATTTTTTACTTTATTATCTGAAATCAGTTTAATCCCATCCAAATGAAGTGACTGGCTAACCAGTTTCTTTTTCAGAGACTCTGGTCCAAAGACTATAACTTCTGTTTTGTCTGCATTCAGAAGCAGAAAATTAAGAGTCATCCAGGTTTTTATGTCTTCAAGACATGCCTGTAATCTATGTAATGGGTTAGCTTCATCTGGATTTATAGACAGATATAGCTGGGTATCATCAGCATAACAGTGGAAATTAATCCCATGCTGTCTAATAATTCTACCAATTGGGAGCATGTATAAAGTAAAGAGAATTTGTCCTAGCACTGATCCCTGTGGTACTCCACAGGTAACCTTTGAGCGTGTTGAAGATCTATCATTAACATGAACAAACTGAATTCGATCAGATAGATAAGATTTAAACCAGTCTAGTGCTGTTCCTTTAATTCCAACAAAATATTCAAGTCTTTCTAAAAGAATATTATGGTCAACTGTATCAAATGCAGCACTAAGATCCAACAGGACGAGCACAGATACAAGTCCATTATCTGAGGCCATGAGAATATCATTAGTGACTTTCACCAGAGCTGTTTCAGTGCTATGATGAGCTCTAAAGCCAGACTGAAACTCTTCAAAAAGTTCATTATGGTGGAAGTGATCGCAAACTTGTTTGGCAACTACTTTCTCAAGAATTTTGGATAAGAAAGGAAGATTGGATATAGGTCTATAATTGACCAAGTCATCTGGGTCAAGAGACGGTTTCTTAAGCAGAGGTTTAATTACAGCAATCTTAAAAGCTTTAGGTACATATCCCTGTAACAGAGATAGATTAATCACATCTAAAATGGAGGAGGAGATCAAAGGGAATACCTCCTTAAATAACCTGGTTGGAACTGGATCTAACATACAAGTTGAAGGCTTAGATGAAGACAATAATTTTGCTAATTGAGAGAGTTCAACTGGATCAAAGCAGTCTAAACCCGGTTCAGATTCCATGACTACCTCAGGTACAATCGCGGATAGAGGAGTGCTTATGATCTTATTTTTAATAAGATCAATCTTATTTATAAAGAATCCCATAAAATCATTGCTGCTAAGAGCAGGTGGAATGGACGGTTCAACAGAGCTATGGCTCTGGGTGAGTTTGGCAACTGTATTAAAAAGAAATCTAGGATTATTCTTATTCTCCTCTATTAATGAGGAGAAGTATGCTGCTCTTGCTTTACAAAGGGTCCTCTTATACAGCAGTAAACCATTTTTCCAGACTAGGAAGGACTCTCGCAGGCCTGTGGAGCGATATTTTCTCTCCAGTTTCCTAGCATTTTGCTTCAAAGTACGCAGCTCTGCATTAAACCAAGGAGCAAGCTTTCTATTTTTAACGGTTTTCATTTTCAAAGGAGCTGCGTTGTCTAAGGCAATACGCAGAGAACTAGCAACCCCCTCAACAAAATCATCAACCTGTGAAGGGGAATAAGCTAAGCTTTTGCACTCTGCAGCACTGCTCAGTGACACAGAGCAGAGAGAAAGTGAAGCAGATTCTTTAAAATTTATAACTGCACTATCTGATAAAGATCTACTAAAATGTAACCTTCTTTTGGGGGAGGAGAACTCTGTTAAAGTAATCCTGAAGGTTATTAGAAAGTGGTCAGAGAGGACAGGGTTGTGAGGAAATACTGTTATTTCTTCACATTCTATGCCGTATGTCAGCACAAGATCCAAAGTATGAAGATGAGAATGCGTGGGACTATTCACATTTTGAACAAAGCCAATAGTGTCTAAGATAGCATTAAAGGCTGCTCTTAAGCTATCGCCTTCAATGTCAGCATGGATGTTAAAATCTCCCACTATGATGACCCTGTCAGTATTTAATACCAAATCAGAAAGGAACTCTGAAAACTCATCTAAAAATTCAGAGTAAGGACCTGGTGGACGATACAAAGTTACAAAAAGAAGAGGTTTTCTTGCCTTGAAATTTGGATCAGGGAAATTAAGGGTTAAATGTTCAAAAGAGTTGTAGGAATTAATTGTTTTGGGAGTAATCAGTAAGTCAGACTCGAAGATTGTTGCTACTCCTCCTCCTCGCCCAGAACTTCTGGGGATGTGAAAATTTAAATAGCTTGAAGGAGTTGCGTCATTTATGCTCACATAATCCTCTTGCTGCAGCCAGGTTTCTGTAAGGCAAAACAAGTCAATGTGACTATCACAAATCAAGTCATTAACTAGTAGACTTTTAGAGGAAAGCGATCTTATGTTAAACAGACCGCATTTAATTGTTTTAACTTTTTCCCCAATTGGAGTTATTTTGATTTTAATTAGATTATCATGATTTACTCCTTTGGGAATCTTTGCTAATTTATTAGATTTTGGTCGTGGGCAAGACACTGTCTGGATGGAGTAAAGAGTGGGTAACAGTAGAGAAGCTGCAGAGATGTGTGTTAAACTACAACTCTGCTTCCTGGTCTGCACCCTGGGGGGTCAGGGTTTTGGAGGACTAATAAATGTGGCCAGATTCCTAGAAAGAAGAGCTGCACCATCCAAAGTGGGATGGATGCCGTCTCTCCGAATCAGACCAGGCTTTCTCCAAAAGGATTGCCAATTATTAATGTAGCCCACGTTGTTTTCAGGGCACCACCTAGACAACCAGCGATTGAATGACGACATGCGGCTAAACATGTCATCACTGGTCAGATCAGGGAGGGGACCAGAGAAAATTACGGAGTCCGACATTTTTTTGGCAAACTTACACACCGAAGCAACACTAATTTTAGTGACCTCCGATCGGCGTAACCGGGTGTCATTACCACCAGCGTGAATAACAATCTTACTGTATTTAACCTTATCCTTAGCCAGTAGTTTCAGGTAGGATTTGATGTCGCCCGTTCTGGCCCCCGGCAAACATTTGACTATGGTCCCTGGTGTCTCTAATGCCACGTTTCCGACTATGGAGCTGCCAATCACCAGAGTGGGCTTCTCAGTGGGTGTGTCACTGAGTGGGGAAAACCGGTTAGAAACGTGAACGGGTTGGTGGTGACCAGTGGGCAGAGATCCACGACTACGCTTTCTGCGTACAGTTACCCAATCGCCTGGCTGCTCAGGCACTTTTGGAGGACAGCTACGTGGGGGGCCTACTTTAACTCCTGGATGTTCAACAGCCTGAAGCCTGGATTCTAACTCTGACACCCTCGCCTCCAAAGCTACAAAAATACTACACTTATTACACATCCCATTATCACTAAAGGAGGCAGAGGAATAACTGAACATCTGACACAGAGAGCAGGAGAGAGGAGAGGAAGAAGGAAGAGTTGGAAAAGAGTCAAGGGAGGGAGAGAGAGAAGCCATAGCAATGCTAAGCTAGCGCTAGCCTAGGCTAGCTACTTCTTGCTATCAGAAATAAAACCGTGTGAAACTGACAAGTGCTCAGTAGAAAAGTGCAGCAGAAGGTGCTATGTTTTAAAGTAGTCAGTTAGAGTTACTTAGATACAGAGATATCACAGAGAAAATAACTTAACTTCAGATGGAGATCCTCTGAACAGCTGCACACTCAGTTGCACACTCAGTTAATCCAAACAGGAAGTTTGGATTCAAATTTGATCCTTTTCTGCTTCTATCCAATAGAAACAATCACGTCAGAACAACCAACCCAGGTTCTCATCTATGCATCCAGAAGCACCATTTATTAGCTGTTGTTATTTGAATCACCATTGGTAACAATGATCAGCCTCAGCGTTTCTCCAGACGGTTCAATCTAATTTAGATTCTACTGAACTGCAGTCCAACATTTGTTGCAAAGTGGTTTATAAAAGTTTGCATCATAGTGAAACTCATCTTCAGTTTATTTTGCACTAAATGATAATTTCATTACAGCATATTCGTCTGATCTCTAGTGTAAAACAGACTGATTACTTTCAGAGTCGTAGATTTACATCCTTTGTCTCAGTTATCTGTAGAAAAGTCAGCTGCTATATTTATGTCTCTATTTGCACATTTCTTATCTAACTAATACATTTTTTTACATTCATGCTGCTATTCTATGGAAGCATATTGCATTCACAGAAGAAGAAAAAAAATCTTATAATTACGAGATACCGATCTCGTAATTGTTAGATACTGATCTTAATATTATGAGATCTCGTAATTTTGGGATTTTCTCTCACAATTACAAGATAAGGTCTCATAATATAAGATAATATGTTATATTTAGGAGACCAGGAACGACATTCATTGTCGCGCTGCGCTAGATGAAAGGTGAACAATGAGTGGGTTGTTGGATTAAATCTGCTTTTATTTCCATTTAGGTTTGCAACACTGGGAAATACTGAGTTTCCTCAATGTGGATGGAATTCGTTTTAGTTTTTCAACAATACGCAGTAAGTCTTTAGGATCCTTTAGGCGAAAAAATCCACTCTACTCTGTAAGTAATAATGAACACAATACTACTACTGCTAATGAAATGCACATTTAGGGATTAATCAAATAAGGGATATTTTTCATTTTCCTTTCATGTTATGTAGTTTAAAATGTTTTTTATGCAATTATTGATAATATCTGTTTAAATAAATAAACTCCTGCATTTCTCCTCTAAATGGACCCATTTATCGGTGCTGTATGGAGGGATCAGAAGGAAAGGATTTTAGCTAAACGCTAAATGTTTGGAGCATGCTAACAGTTAGCGCGGTAGATGGAGACGCTTTCATGTATCAATGACATTTATGGAGCCAAGTTTTAACATTAAGTTTAACCACCTGTTTATAAGCTCTGCTAACTTTCCCAGCACTGCTTTTTGTCTGGTGAGGTGGGGAAGTGGTTCCTGAGGTATATGGATAGAAATAGATTTGTAGATATTACAATTATTAACTTATTTATTCATTTATCTATGTCAGTTGGCTGGCAACCCAAACTTCTCAAAGATCCATATTGGACAACTGATGGGTGCAGAAGTTTTTCATTGAAGCTCAAGTTTACGATATTGGTGTAAAAAATGAGACACTCTACATTAAACAAGTGGAATTCAGCAGGCTGGACCTTTGCTTAGTTTTAATGAAAATGTTTTGACGCTTTCCCAGGCTGAAGTGAAGTGATCCTTGCTTCACGGAGCAAAGATGACTTCTGCTCTCCATCCTGGACCCACATAGAATGGTTTTTATCAAATATGAATCAGAAAGCCCTTTAACACAGCTGCACAAAGGCAATAAACCAAAGACCCCTTCAGAACCTACGGAGCCCCCTAGGGGACATTGGGAATTTTTTTTCTTTTGCGTTCCCTCGCAAAAGTATTGCGTTACCTCGCAAAACCTTTTGCGTGAGAACGCAAAACCTTCGGTAAAGTTAGAAAGATATTCACAGATCCGGTCTTCTGGGATCAATAACTCTTGTTGTTGAAACACAAATGGCGCCTCTTTCATGCCCTGATGGCACAGACTACGTATTACAAGAATCAAAAAGCGTTGTTTTCGAGAAAAACGAGCTGTTCTCCGAGCTGGATGTATTACATTGATCTCTATGCACAGGCAGCGGCCAGGCGAGTGGTTAGGGACCGTCTGCAAATGGTAAAACAACAGAAAAACATTGCAAATAAAATCAATAACTCCACTACCATAAAGTGCAGAGACTCCAAAATCACTACACACACCAAGGGGCTCTTGGTGAGTTAAATTCTTTAAAAAGGTGTATTTTTCCAAACCAGCTGTTGTAGTGCGATCAACACAAAAATTTTGCGAGGGAACGCATAAGAAAAAAAAATTCCCCATGTCCCCTAGGGGGCTCCGTAAGTAAGAACCGGCCGGTCTGCATCTGGACTGAAAATCTTCAGAAAAAAGCCCCCCAGTGGAGGACTTTATAAAAGCCTCATATCAAAAAACAAACTGCTGGAGGATTTTATACGGCGCCATCACCACAAACTGGTTTTAATCGGTTACTAATCGGGGTGTTTTAAACGCGTTTCCTTTCTGTCTGAAAATGAGTTCCATTTTTATGGAATGAGCAAGACTCAAAACAATGTGTCAGATGATGGAGAATGAAATATAACAAGCTCCTCACTGCAAAAAATGGAAATCTAAATAAGTCATGTTTTCGTAAAATAAGTTAATTTTGTTTTGATTTGAGGAGGTAAGTGAGACACTTTGCCAATGCGACAAGACAATTTACATTTACACACTGGAAAAACGATCTAGAAATTAGTAAAAATGTCTTAAATTAATTGTATTTTCCTTAATTTGAGTAGGTAAAAGAGACAGTTTGCCAATAGGATGAGTATTTTCACTCTTAGAATAAGATAATTAGATAATATGCACTTGAAATAAGACAATGCAATTGTATTTTTCTTGTTTTAAATGGTAATTGTCTTGTTCCATTGGCAAAATGTCTCACTTTCCTCCTCAATTCAGGAAAAAATGCACTTATATTAGGAAAAAATGACTTATGTAGATTTACATTTGTTGCAGTGCAATAAAAAAATCTGTTTTATTGTCTTATTTCCAGTTTATTTCATCTAAGCATGTTCATTTTAGAGTAGAATTACTCATTCCATCATGTTTACCTGCTCAAATTAAGGGTAATACACTTCATTTAGTGAAACCTTTATTTATTTATGGATAGTTTTAAAAGTAATATTTTCTTACAATAAGTGCATTTGTTAAAATAATATAAGAGAGGTGGTAAAAGAGACATTTTGCCAATCAAACAAGACAGTTTAGATTTAAAATAAAACACAAATGCATTATCTTATTTCAAGTGCAGATTGTCTAATTATCTTATTTTAAGATTAAAAATACTCATTCCATTGGCAAATTATATAATTAACCAATACAAATCAAGGTTAAATACACTTAATTCAAGAAATATTTACTTATTTCTAGATCGTTTTTCCAGTAAACATGTTTTTAATTTAATGGTGATTTTAATTGACTTTGGTTTTCATCAATAATTGATTCTATTGTTTGAATATTGTAAATAAAGTGTTGTTAAAATCCCAGACTGAAGTGTGCGCCTCTGATTTTGGCCTGTTTCCTGTCGCCACCCGGTCGAGTGAGAATCTGCAGGTAATTAACGAGGAGTAAACATCAACTTCTTTCTCTCAGAGAAATAATGAGATGATCATTTATGCTTGAGGCTGCTTCATTGGGTAATTAGTTGTTCATTCTCAGATGAGGAATAACTCCAATGTTAAATGAACTCTATACTGCAAAAAATGTAAATCTAAGCAAGTATTTTTTCTTAAAATAAGTGCATTTTTTGTCTAATTGAGGAGGTGAGAACTTTGTCAATGAAACAACACAACTGACATTTAAAATAAGAAAAAACTATTGCATTATCTTATTTTGAGTTCATATTATGAAATTATCTTATTTTAAGTGTAAAAATACAGATTATCTTGTCTACCTGCTCAAATTAAGGGTAAATACACTTTATTTAATAGATCGTTTTTCCAGTGTAGACAAGAAAACCAAAGCAATGCCTCACTGCCGCTTAAAGACAGCATCTAAAATTCACATGTTAAAGCCGTTTATTTCTTATCTTTTTTTTTTATTTACTTAATTAAACATCACATTATGAAGATAAAAAATGTTTTAAGAGTTGCTGCAGCTTCTTGCCGAGCTGTGAAATTTGTCCTTCCCTAAAAGCTCAGCAAGTCTCTTTCTGAAATGTAAGCATTTCCTCTACTGTTGCATCTTTCCAGGCAAAGGCAGTTCGATGGGCGGTACTTACGCAGCAATTTTTCATCAGTGTCTCACCGTGTGTTTTTATAGCCTTTACTTCCTGTGTCCCAGTTTGCATGAACACAATCTGCTGAGACCTCAGCTGCATGTGGCGCAACACGCCTGCATTTCCAAACCTTTACCCCTGATTACGGCTACACCCCTCCTCTTTAACGCTCATGAAATCTGACTATCGATGCATCAACCAATGACTCGGGTTGAGTCGTAGAAGATATTTCAAAAATATCGTGTTTGCTATTAAAAAAACACAAATTAGAGGAGGTTTTTAGTCGTTCTCGTCTGGAAACTCCATTTGCCAAATAACTGAGTGCACAGATATTATCAGAAATAGTTTACATTTTTATAGCCTTTTATATGTAATCAGAACATTTTGAATTAAGAAAGCAGGGCACAGCTAATCAGCACAATGCTTAAGGATGAATGGGGAGAGGGAGTCTTGCAGGATTTCTTCGTTTATTGGCATCAGTTTCTGGAAAGTAGGCGGGATTCAAGTACAGTAGTAGCTATTTAAAATTTCCCTACTTTCCTTGATGGGTCCTTGGCTGGCCCTTGGCAGGTCGCCTACAATTCCTTTTAAAACATCGATCTTTGTACTAAAGTGGCTGGAAGTTGGAGGGGATTTTGCTGGGAGTCGCAGGGAAGTGGGCTGCCCTTCAGCTGGCATTTGACTGAGAACTAGAGACTGACACGGGAGTGGATTTTCACTCCTGTCCCGTCCCACTCCCACAGAAAAAAAATGGTGTCCCGTCCCGATCCCGGGCCAGAGTAGAAATCTAAATCCTGTCCCGTCCCACTCCTGGAGAAATGACTCCCACTCCCATTCAGAATGACTCCCGCTCCTGCTCCACTCCCATTCTTGTTTTTGAGCGCGGGTGAAAAACTCAGAGCGGAAGCACTGTTGGTTTTTGGGTCGTGTAGTTTTTTTGACTGGCGGCGCCAGTACTGGATTTTTTTTCTTTCTATTTTACTTTATTTTTTGGCATCGATCCTAGTTTTTTTTAGTTACTATTGGTTTGCTCCCGCTCCCGTCTGCTCCCGTTAATGTTTAATCCTGTACCGTCCAAATCACGTGATCGTTACTAATACTGACTCCCATTCCCGTGACCTGTGGGATTCCCGAAAAAATGTCAGTCTCTACTGGGAAGGGCCATTTTAAATGGCTGCTACCGTAGGGTGGCCATTTCTATAGCCATGCGGCATATCTATGCACGTGACATCATCAACGCTAAGCCAGCGTGATGAAGTCACCAGACGGCGAGGGGTTAGACCAGCTTTATATGCCAGTGGGAAGGGAGCCAAATGCTGATTGTTAGCGTGTCGACCCATGTTTGAAAAACCTGCTATTTTCAGTGGTAAAAAGGCTCAACAGAGCAGCTTTGAGGAGGTTATCATCATAGCTGTTCAGTTATCTAATCTTAACGGACCTGAAAATCTTTCTTTTTTTTTTTTTTTTTATCTGAGGAATGTTTGTGGTAAATCACAGAGAGCCATCAACCTGCTCCTCACACATCTACACCTCATTCCCCAGTAATCCCAGTAATGTCGTATCAACTCTGTAGCTCTTCTTTTCACCTTTATAGTCCCCTCTTTTCTGCTATTGTTCTGCTCCCTCCCTCCCTCTCTGCATTGCAGTATCTGTGTCGGCCATGGTCAGAATGGGCTGAGTTGTGTGAGAAGCTGCAGTCCTTCCTACGTACCTGGAGAGAAAATGAGACCTAAATGTTCTATTTATCAGCTGTTGTTGCATCATTCACTGGGTCTCTTCATGTATCTTCACACAGCTCTTTCAATGTCGTGCTCCTGCCTGGTAAATTCAGTCTTACTAAAAAATAAATGCGTGAACTTCACTCCAGAGACTTCTGTAAAACATACTTGACTTATTTCATTTTATATTATTGTATCCTTCATTATGTAGACAATAAAAAAAACAATAACATTTCCATGAAGTCTTGCAAGGAAATTTAAATTTGTGCACTAAATGAAACAAAACAAATATTTTTTACTTTGAGTTATTCCATTTTTAAAGTTAAAAATACAATTCCTATCTATATCACCAACATATCACCAAATTTCACCACATTTAAAATGACAATAATTTTAAAAACCCAGTGAAATAAAAAAAATATATATAATAATAATAAACTTGCGAACCTGGAATTCAGCAAAAACAGTGTTTGAAAGGTTTAGAGTTTGTATAATGGGGCAGGCAGACTGGAAACAGGCTTGAGGCGGTAGATGAAGGCAGAACCACTAAGAACAGGCTGAACTGGCTGACTGCAGACCTGACAAGGCAGCCGATGTACGAACAGAGGAGGAACAGTCAGAACATGTCCAGATTTAGAGGCAGAGAGGAATCCAGTAAGGTAAACTAAAGTCCAATGCATGAAAAAAAATCGTATTTCTGTCTTTGCCAATAAGATGTGCAGTTTTCATTCTCCACTTGATGTTCTGTTGTTCTTCACTAACTCCGCCCACTATGACCTGCACAGATATGCGACACAAAGACCTTCATCATGCTGTTATCTGGTACTTTGAGGTTGTGAAAGCAACAACCTGGACCTAAAATGTTTTCTTTCTGCAGACTGAAGGTATGATAAGAGACTCCTGATGTCTTAAACCGAGACAGATGGACCCAGTATTCAAGGTGAGACAGTCAGTAGGAAAGTTTAAAACATTTATTAATACAAAAACAGAACAGAAACAGTTTTCTGAAGATCTGTGGATCTGTAGCGAATGCAGGTGCAGGGTGCAACCCACTGATTCTGGTTTAGCTGTTTAGTCCATCTTCTCAGGCCAGTGGCTGGAAGTTGGAGGGGATTTCGCTGCCATTCGGCTGGCTTTTGGCTGGGAACGGCCATTCTGAATGGCTGCTACTGTATGGGAAATGGAGCTGGGATTGTCTCTCTGCAAACTTTATCTGGGTTTCATTTTTTTCCACTTTATAGAGTCAAGGTGTCATGCAGATGTGAGGATGGCTTTTAATTAGCCATTTCCTCTGGTTCAGGAGAGAATCCTCCAGCACACATCCACTCATCCGTCCCTCCTTTCATATTCAGTACATTAATAAACAATGTGTCAAGAGTTATTTTTAGCTTAGTTCATCTGAGAGAAAGAAAAGCAAGGAAATAGAGAGAGTGGAAAAATGTGTCCGAGTGAAAAGTCTGAACTCCAGGGAGGAAAGACGAGGTAGGGAAATATTGATGTGGTCACAAACCTAATAGAAGTGACGGTGTTTTGGTCCGGGTCCAAGAAAGGATTAGACTTCCGCCCCTTGCAGTCTGCTCCCAGCGGAGGGAAATTAACAGTCTGTCTGTTCGTTTAGTGGCTCGCCATTTCCTGACACCTTCCAGGTGCATGATCGGAATCTCAACAAGGAGCAGACATGGGAGCCGGCAGAAATGGAAGGTGACAAAGCAAAACGGAAACACACACGTAAAGCTGTCCGGCATACGGGCGAGCTGGACGGCAGCCATCTTTTTTAATACAGCAGATTAGCATGAGATTGAAGGTCCCAGAGAGGAAAACTCCCGTTCAATCTGCTCAAATAATAATTAGGAGAAAACAAACAGCATGATTCGTTTCATAAAGGCTTAATGCGACTCCCTGAAAAAGGGAATGTGTCTCAGAGGCCGAGGGGATGGAGTTCAGCCTCATATCTTGACAGAAGCTTCTCACTTTCAGCCTGCATTTACGCCGCTGAGAGCAACGTGACATCCTTCTTCTCTTCTGATGCAACACTTTTGACTGAAGTGACATAATATATTATTCAGCTTCACTTTGTGTGAAAAAGCTCATTTGAAGACGCTGTGAGCTTAAGAAAACCTCCCCCTGCGTGTCTCAAGAGCCTAAAATGAGTTCCAATGAATAAATTGTTCAGAGCTCTGGCTTTTAACCATCAAATCAGTCCCACACATACAAGATGTGATGTGAATACTGGGGGAGAAAGCAGCAGGAAAGTGACAGCATGGCAGCTGGGTTTAATGTTTTTTATGTATATAAGAAAAAAAAAATGGAGATTTACTGAATATGTCTCTGAAAAGTGGAAAAATGTGTTCATGTTAGATAGACTGTAAAGCAGCTGCTTCATAAAGTTTATTTATGTAGCTAAATGTACAAAAATGTTCACTGCATTTCAAAATGGAAAAAAAAAAATCAAACCTCTTGAGAAACATTGTGATTGTTTGGGTCCTTTGAGCTGCTCCTTCATTTAGGGATCGGAACAGCAAATCATTACGACTTCCTGACACACTTGGTAAAGTTTTTACGCCGGACGCCCTTCCTGACCGACCGGGATTCAACCACAGGCCACCAACACTAAGGAGCGTTCACAGTTAATTAATTTGGATGGATGGATGGATGGATGGATGGATGGATGGATGGATGGATGGATGGATGGATGGATGGATGGATGGATGGATGGATGGATGACGGATGGATGGATGGATGGATGGATGGATGATGGATGGATGGATGGATGATGTATGGATGGATGGATGGATGGATGATGTATGGATGGACAGATGGACGGATGGATGGATGATGGATGGATGGATGACGGATGGATGACGGATGGATGGATGGATGGATGGATGGATGGATGGATGGATGGATGGATGACGTATGGATGGATGGATGGATGATGGATGGATGGATGGATGACGTATGGATGGATGGATGGATGGATGATGGATGGATGGATGGATGGATGATGGATGGATGGATGGATGACGTATGGATGGATGGATGGATGGATGACGGATCGATGGATGGATGATGGATGGATGATGGATGGATGGATGGATGATGGATGGATGGATGGATGACGGATGGATGGATGGATGGATGGATGATGGATGGATGGATGACGGATGGATGGATGGATGGATGGATGAATGGAAAGATGGACGGATAATGATAGATGGATGGATGGATGGATGGATGGATGGATGGATGGATGGATGGATGAATGGAAAGATGGACGGATAATGATAGATGGATGGATGGATGGATGGATGGATGGATGGAAAGATGGACGGATAATGATAGATGGATGGATGGATGGATGGATGGATGGATGGATGGATGAATGGAAAGATGGACGGATAATGATAGATGGATGGATGGATGGATGGATGGATGGATGGATGGATGGATGGATGAATGGAAAGATGGACGGATAATGATAGATGGATGGATGGATGGATGGATGGATGGATGGAAAGATGGACGGATAATGATAGATGGATGGATGGATGGATGGATGGATGAATGGAAAGATGGACGGATAATGATAGATGGATGGATGGATGGATGGATGGATGGATGGATGGATGGATGATGGATGGATGGATGACGGATGGATGGATGGATGGATGGATGATGGAAGACGGATGGATGGATGGACGGATGGATGGATGGACGGATGAAAAGATGGACGGATAATGATAGATGGATGGATGGATGACGTATGGATGGATGGATGGATGGATGGATGGATGACGGATCGATGGATGGATGATGGATGGATGGATGAATGGAAAGATGGATGATGGATGGATGGATGGATGGATGACGGATGGATGGATGGATGGATGGATGATGGATGGATGGATGGATGACGGATGGATGGATGGATGGATGAATGGAAAGATGGACGGATAATGATAGATGGATGGATGGATGGATGGATGGAAAGATGGACGGATAATGATAGATGGATGGATGGATGGATGGATGGATGGAAAGATGGACGGTTAATGATAGATGGATGGATGGATGGATGGATGGATGGATGATGGATGAATGGATGGATGGATGACAGATGGATGGATGGATGGATGGATGGATGGATGATGGAAGACGGATGGATGGATGGACAGATGGATGGATGGACGGATGAAAAGATGGACGGATAATGATAGATGGATGGATGGATGATGGATGGATGGATGGATGGATGGATGGATGGATGGATGGATGGATGGATGGATGGATGATGGATGGATGGATGGATGATGGATGGATGGATGGGTGGATGGATGGATGGATGGATGATGGATGACAGATGACGGATGGATGGATGGACGGATGGGAAGATGGACGGATAATGATAGATGGATGGATGGATGATGGATGGATGGATGGATGACGGATGGATGGATGGATGGATGGATGACGGATGGATGGATGGATGGATGATGGATGGATGGATGGATGGATGATGGATGGATGGATGGATGGATGATGGATGGATGGATGGATGATGGATGGATGATGGATGGATGGATGGATGATGGATGGATGGATGGATGGATGGACGAATGGAAAGATGGACGGATAATGATAGATGGATGGATGGATGATGGATGGATGGATGGATGGATGGATGGATGGATGATGGATGGATGGATGGATGATGGGTGGATGGACGGATAATGATAGATGGATGGATGGATGATGGATGGATGGATGGATGGATGATGGATGGATGGATGGATGATGGATGGATGGATGGACGAATGGAAAGATGGACGGATAATGATAGATGGATGGATGGATGATGGATGGATGGATGGATGGATGGATGGATGATGGATGGATGGATGGATGGATGGACGAATGGAAAGATGGACGGATAATGATAGATGGATGGATGGATGATGGATGGATGGATGGATGACGGATGGATGGATGGATGATGGATGGATGGATGGATGGATGGATGATGGGTGGATGGACGGATAATGATAGATGGATGGATGGATGATGGATGGATGGATGGATGATGGATGGATGGATGGATGATGGATGGATGGATGGATGGATGATGGATGGATGGATGGATGGATGATGGATGATGGATGGATGGATGGATGGATGGATGGATGGATGGATGGATGATGGATGGATGGATGGATGGATGGATGATGGGTGGATGGACGGATAATGATAGATGGATGGATGGATGATGGATGGATGGATGGATGATGGATGGATGGATGGATGGATGACGGATGGATGGATGGATGATGGATGGATGGATGGACGGATGGATGGATGGATGGATGATGGATGGATGGATGGATGATGGATGGATGGATGGGTGGATGGATGGATGGAAGATGGATTGATGATGTATCATCAGAAGGAGCTTCTAGCTGCTTCTTGCTGGTTTCATCTTAGCATGGCGGACCTGCATCCCTTATTGAATGTCAGAAAACGAAAAGCTTCAGTGACCAGCGCTAAGTTGGCAACACTGCTCTTTGCATGGTTTGTTTTCAAATGGTTTGCTGCTGTCTGTTTGGACCTTTCTGAACATGTGCAGCAAATGGACTGATCCAATATGGTGGACACTGAGGGGGGGGGCTGAGACACACTTAATATTATCAGCGTTCTGATGGCATTTTAGCCAAAGGATTTTTATCAAAAACATAATTAATGTGCACAAATAAGGAATAGTTGTATTAACCATACATGTAGATAGAGTTTTATGGGGCCCCCAGGAACCCTAGGCAGTTGCCTGGTATTGCCTAATGTTAAATCCCCCCTCTGCTTATTACTTGTTTAGAATGTAACTTAAATGCAAACATTACATATATTTTAACAGTTTAAGGCATTTCAAGCAACATTTTTGCTTAGTAGCTGTTTAAGTATTGTCATTACACATTACAATAAGTAATCCTTAAAATATTAAATAATCATCTTTTCAAATGTTCTTCCTTCTTTTATATTTTTTCCCGAGCAGCAGAGTAGGCTGTCTGTGTGCCGCCATAGAGGCATTACCCTGTTTTCTGGAGGAAACCCTGTTTGTGAATTTAAACAACAGATTCACATTATGTTCACAGTCCTGCAAGAGCAGCTAGAAAACCCAAGCAGAAGTTTTTAGTATCCCAGCAGCTTTCTTTTTCCTTTTTTACTGTTTTCCTCCAGCTCTTCGTTGCAAATTGACTGAGCTAAGTGAGACATGCATTCCCTCCAAGGTGTTATAAATCTGCATTGAAGTGCTGCAGATTGGAATGCCCAGAGCACTTAGCTACTGTCAAGGAGTATCCTAAGGCCACACACCTCTGAGAGGAAGGTATATTTTTAAGATCAGCTCATGCACATCATTACCATGCAGTGTTATTACCCTGTAGTCATGTGAGGGTCAGCGTTTAATGACAACCATCAGCTACTGACCTTGAATCAGTTATTCTGGTCCTGATAGCATTTTAGGCCATTTTCCCTCCAGAGAAGCCTAACTCCACTTTATGAATAAAGTGTTTGAAGGTTTTATGTTGTCTTGATAGAAAAGGTTTTATTTTTGTAGGATCCAGTTTACTTTAATGCATTATTACAGATCCTCATTAGCCGCAGCTGCTCTAACAAACAAATGTAGATTAATAAACAGAATACAGAACTGAAAACTCCAAGAATGTAATGAAATAAATATGAATTTGCGTTTTGGACATTTTTTTCCAATTCACTTAAAAATGGCCGTTTGTAAACACTCTAAAGATTATACATCGTTTTCTCACTATGCGATCCGTACCATCAGCTAATTTGTGTAACCAGATACTGTATACATCCAGGTTGCTCTCGATTTCACTTTGTAAAAAAAGACCTAAATTACGTTTTTTTCTCCTTAAAAATAGGATATATATTCCCCCTGCAATTTTTTCCACTAATTGAAATATCTTTAAATCCACATTAACAGGAATTCAACAGACTGTAGTAAACAGATAAATGGAGGCAGAAGATGTCTTCAGTCATCAATGCTCACATTCAGAGACACACAGGAGCTCTTTCAAGCTGGACACCGTTTCATTCACAAGACCTGTCCCATCAACCAGGAAGCAGAAATACTTTAATAATCCCAGGGAGGGATTGCTTTAGTTACATTACTCCATCTGTAATAGAGTGACTATAGGACCAGTTTGATATAACTCAATTTCCTACAATATATAAAATTAGGGGGTCCCTGCTCCATCTCGCCATCAGCCGTCCGAACGTTACTGTGACTGCAGCATGTCCGATGATGATGTCATACAATACTGTGGTGGATGATCCTCCCACCACCACATCGTGTTAGTATTTTCTTTTCTTGCTTTATATTATATTACAATTTATGTTTAAGTTGGTTATTTTAGACAGGTATTTTCTAATGTGTGCACACTTTAGTTAATGTCTGTCTGAATGGTTTATTTACACTTGTTCTTTTGTTTGAGGTGCTGCTGATACAAACCAGCTGGAGAAGGAAATCTGGAGCGTACCATCTTTGAAAGACTGACGGGGGAGACTTGTTTCAAGAAGTTTTAAATTAGTTTGTCACTTAAATACTTTTTTATTGTTTCTGTTAAGTAAGTTAGTTTTGCTTTATTTGTTTCATAGAATGGTTAATTTTGTATTTATTGGTTCTTTTGTTATGTTGTGCCTCCCTCATTTTGTCGACTTGGGTTACTCCATCCCTTTTTAAGCAGCCTTTAGTTCTTTGTTTGCAGGTCAGTTTTTTGTTTGAGTTGGATCCTCAGTTGACCTCAGTTAAGTTGGGCCCAGATTCTGTATTTAAGTTATTTTGTATTGCTTTTGAGCCTTTGTTAACCCTTTTTAAACAATTAAATGAAAGTACTTTTTCAAATTTTGAACACCTTTTGTCCTTATTTAAGTTTGGTCCCTCACAAATACAATGGAGGGAATGTCAAATGTATCCATTTCTTCCAGGAAAAATGTTAATATTTTTTATATTTTTTAGTTTAGCATTCTTTAATGTTTTAGATATAATAAGTATTTTCGGTATCGTTATTACATAGTTTTTCTACGAATGCACACGCAGGACAGATCGGGTAGTGACATGGACCTAGCGCTACAGGACCTAGCAAATGTCATTCACCCAGAATGCATTGCAGCGTAACAATATGGTGACATCAGCCAATAGTTTTAATCAATCGGGTTTAGATTGAAAATAAATATCTCTCAAATAAAATCCACTGTTACAGCCAATTAATGGATCCTTTAAAAACTGTTTCTACCTCAATGTTTCTCCGTACTGATGCAAATATATATATATATATATATATATATATATATATATATATATATAGTAGAATTGTCTGCGTACATAACAATGTTTAATCCCATTTAAATTACTACTAGAACACAGTTCTTCGTACTGCTGGTGCTTAAGACTTCATTCGTTTAGAAAGCTGTTTCATTTGATGAGATTTCAAGTAAAGATGAAAATGAGGAGTTTTACTGTGGAGCAGCTCAAGATTTAAGATTGCGTGACTAATAATACCAGGAAGAGGAACGCTTCTCATTGCAGCAGCTGCTTCTCCGCTTCTCTCCAAAGTTTGGAGTGCACTTCAGGGGTCTGATGGTGTCAAAGGAAGCTTTCCAGTGTTTGTGTTGCTGCACTTTTACATCTTTTCCTTCCTACTGACAGAGTAAATAAGAGACAGAAGAAAAGCTTTTATAACACATCCTAACTGTGCTGCATTAATAATTTATGATGAATACCATTTCCTGGAGCTATACCCTCAATAAAACACCAGGCTGTTAATTGCTCCTATAATTTAAAAGCAATTTAACTCCTTTAACAAATTAGTTTTAATGCAGAAATTAGATCAATACAAGCAGAAGAGACGAACGCTGAAGATGGTGGCGGTCCGTTGAGCGGACTGGTGAAAGTGACGCTTTCAGAGACCCTCAGGCTGAAGGATCTGCAGCTTACAGTCTGCACTCGTGTAGAAATTAATATTTCAGCCGGTCAGGTTAAGGGCCGTGTTGTTGATTCATCCAAAAAAAACAAAAACTCTTGTCAGATCCCAGGGGTGTTGTCATGACAACCATACTAATCAGCCCTCTGCAGCCTGATTACCATCATAGAATTAATTGGAGTGCGGAGAAACACACACCCACACAAACACCCCCCCAAACACAGCAACATAAATGTGATATCTGGGAAGAGGTTGTGATCTGTTCTAGTTTTAATATTCTGCAGAAGCGACTCTACCTTTTCGTTAAGTTTCATTTTGCCCTGAAGCATCTGGTAGTAAAGCCTGCCTGGTTTTCTAATCATCAGGAGACCTGCATGAGCATAAACCCTGGATGGGAGAAAGCCGGCAGGTACCAAAAATAGGTTTACATTTGTCAGAGTCAGAAACATCCAAATCAATGGCTGCTGCATACGGGGGTTTACACAGACGCAGTGCATGTACTGTATGTGAGCATAGAGAGAACAAAACAATAAAATCAAAGAGCGCTTACCCTCTGATTCACCTCGGTATCCGTGCATGTTACTGTGAGGATTAAATAACCTCTATTGATGCTGCAAAGTACTGACAGATTGTCATCTGCAGCGGTTCAACCTAGAAATGGAAAATATGCTGGTGGAGATTCTCAGTCATCCAGTTCATTGTCATTCAAAAAAAGTTAAAAATGATCCACTGGACTTTGTTTCCAAGTTTGAAGACGTTTCGTTTCCAATCCAGGAAGCTTTTTCTATTCAAAATGTCTGGATTAGCGTTTATAAACATTGGGGTAGTGGCGGCCTAGTGGTTGGGGCATAGGGCTCTGAATCCTGAGACTGTGAGTGCGATCTGCCACTCTGGGTACCCTGAGCCAGACCCTTAACCCCTCACTGCTCCCCGGGCACCGCACAATGGCATCCCACTGCTCCCCAAGGGGAGGGGTTAAATGCAGAGAATTAATTTCGTTGCTCTGTACTTGTGACAGTGTAATGGCAATAAAATTGAATTATTATTATTAAAACCCACAGGCGTAACTGTCTGAAGGACTGGTGTGGACAAATAATTTCTACTTTTTTCCCCTTTTCTGCTCATCTTCTTTAGCCAAAGGTATCAGAGGTTGGGTGCAGCCATCTGTGTTCAGAGTTTTTTCGTCTCTCCTGATGCTACCGTGTGACCTCAAATCTGATGCTTTGAGTCATCAGATTTGAGGTCACATTTCACTGATGTACAGAGCAGCTATGTGGAGGAGGGAAGACACACAGCAGCACTCAGTGAATATTAACCAGCAACTAATTCGATATTTAAGATAAAAAAAAACAAAAATAGAGATGCCACCAAAGAATCTGCTCGTTAGACATAAAGAGCTTTTTCCGCAAAAACGACAACATATTCCGATTTTGGCATCGGAATCGGCCCAGTATATATAATTCACTAAAAGGCAGGGCAGCTGTGGCTACAATGTAGCTTGCCACCATCAGTGTGTGAGTGTGTGTGTGAATGGGTGAATGAATGTAGTGTAAAGCGCTTTGGTCAAGTTACCTGACTTGAATAAAGGCGCTATATAAGTACATGCCATTTACCATTTTACCATTTACCATCTCTTTAACATCTATAAATTTAAATATCAGTGCGTTATGGTTCTCTTGTGTTCTAAACATTAGGAAAGCATTCAATAAATAGATGTTTGAGCTCATTTTTGGAAAGTACAAAAACCCAATGAAAGCGTTCGGGTGGATTAACAGTAGGTCCATCAGCCCCCACCCTTAGAGCGCCCCCACCCACTTTCATCACAAAGTTACACCCTTGGCTCCACCCCTTAGTAATGGGAGTCGTTGAGGTCGTTATTGGCCCATTCCACTGAAAAGGCGGTCGTTAAGGGTCATTGTTTGCCTGGCTGATCTGGCGAGATGTTTTGTACCGGTTTAGTCAGTATGTCAGGCCTTCACTCCAGGTTTCCAGACTCGTCTATTTTATCACTGTCTCTTTATTTTGCACATCTGACCTTAAAGTAGAGCTGAAGCTATTAATAGGATTAATTGATTGTTGGAATAATCGTCAATTAATTTAGTAATCGATTAATCGTTAACTGGAGTGTAGAGGCTGTAAAACCTGCCTTTAGCTGACAGAGCGAACCACTTAGAGCAGGAATTATACCAAAATTGTAAAAAATATTTTGTATTTAAGATAAAAAATAAATATATATTTCACCTTCAATCAGCTCTATCTAGAGCTCCTCAAGCGGAAAAGTTGTTGTTTCACCTGTTTAATTTCGTAAAAAGTCTTCTTTAAGGAACCTTTGGCTATCCGATTACTAATCGATTAATGAGTGACTTTCCTCCCCATTGAAAACGAGTCACACATTGGCAGGGCTTCCACTGATATCCCCGACCCCTCGATGTAACTATAATAGTTGATGTAATGTTTTTTTTTACCTAAAATTAAAGCATTGAAAGACTTCCCAGCCTGTATTTAATTCATACAAAGCCTCATCCATTGTGTAGCTATATAAAAAGAGACATTATGAAAGTTTTTACTAGAAAATGTCTTTAAAACAGTCTTTTATTTAACCCATTACGACTAAAACATAATTTAATGAGCAGCCTGATGCCTCAGTAGTTGATGCTTCTATAAACCTGTAGCCTTTTTAATGGGGGTCAGAAGTTCCCGCACTGTTTGGGGTGACGTGAAGCGCGTCCATGTTGAATGGGTTCAATCCTGCAAAAAAATAAAGCATTACAGTAGAAGCCATTCAAAATTTCCCCACTTTCCTTGGTTGGTCCCCTACAATTAATTTCTAAAAACATCAGTCTTTGTTCTAAATTAGTCTTTCTGTCATGATTTGTGGACATTAAGATCTAAAGAGAAGCGCCATCTCCTGGTCAGACCCTATAATTCAGTGAAAAGGTGGAGTCAGAGTAAGAAGAATATGCAAGATGGGGTCAACTTGGAGGGGATTTGGCTGGGAGTGGCAGGGAAGTGGGCCGCCATTCGGCCGCCATTCGGCCGCCATTCGGCCGCCATTTGGCTGTTAGGGGCCATTTTGAATGGCTGCTACTGTATATTCAAGATGGATTTTATGGATACTCAGAAACAATCAGCATCCAGCTCAATAAAGGTGAAAAAAGTAAAAAAATAAAAAAAAGTAATGCCTCTTTTGGTATTGCCTCAAAAGATGGAAACAAAACCCAGCAATAAGAATATGGCAAGAAGTGTAAAAAAAAAATTATGATCTAAAACTCAAAGTTCAGGACGTCCTGCAGAAGGAAACGTTTGCAGATAATCTGATTTCTTTCTTCCTTAGTAGACCTGAGCAGCACATTCCTACCGTTCCTTCTGCTAAATCAATAAATTCTCTCTTAATATATCAAACTTTGAGTGTAATTATGATTGAGTGACGACAAGTAATTAGTGCCAAACAGTAGATTATTCAGGCTGCGACTCTTATTAATCAATTCCACTGAAACAAACATGGTTCCTGTGAAGGACTTCCAGCCTGCAACACATCCCAAATATTTGTGCATAAAACAACACTAAGAGCTGTTTTTTTTAACTGAATAAATGAGAACATTAACTCTCTTAACAGCACATAAGCAATGGCAGTGAAAAACAAGTGATAACGCACTCAATCACCTGGGATTAAACTGTAAACAGCGGATGTAAACACACTGGCAGCGCCAGCGCTCCACTCACCGAGCTGAGAACATTTCCCTGCATAATGAGGCCCGGTCACATCTGAATAATAGATGGGAGAAAATGGTTTGGAGAATCTATTGTAATTTCTCCTCTGAGAAAAATTACAACCTCCCCTAAAACAAGACCTCGCTTAAAAAATGTATGACAGTGAAAACAGAGAGAACTGGTTTGTGAGCAAAGAGTCAACAAGTTTAGAAGCAACGGAAATGGATGTGAAGGATGTGAATAGATTGTTAATACGAGAATAAAGTCATAACATTATAAGAATAATAGTGGTACATTATAAGGTCATAATATAATGACAATAAAGTCGAAACATTATGAGAATAAAGTAATATAATTAGAATGAAGTCGGAAAATTAGGAGAATAAAGTCGTAACATTAGAATAAGGTTGGAACATTGTAAGAATAAAGTCATAACATTATGACAATAAAGTCGTAACATTATTAGAGTAAAGTCGCAAAATTAGAATAAAGTTGTAACATTATAAGAATAAAGTCATAACATTATAAGAATAATGTTGCAACATTATAAGGTCGTAATATGAGAATAAAGTCGAAACATTAGAATAACGTTGTAACATGAGAATAACATTGTAACATTAGAATAACGTCGCAACATTATAAGAATAAAGTGACATAATTAGAATAAAGTCGGAAAATTAGGAGAATAAAGTCGTAACATTATAAGAATAAAGTCACAACATTATTAGAGTAAAGTCGTAACATTGGGAGAATAAAGTCGTAACATTATTAGAGTAAAGTCGTAACATTGGGAGAATAAAGTCGTAACATTAGGAGAATAAAGTCGAAACATTATTAAAGTCGTGATATTACAAGATTAAAGCCACAACCAGTGGCGACTGGCCAATAGAGGGCGGTAGGGCACCATCCATCCCACCCAATCACCCTGATTAAAACATAAAAAATATATATATTTATTTTTAATAATTTAAAAAAAAAATCTAACTTTAAATTTCATTTTAAATAGAAATTTTAAATATTTCGAACTATATTGATATATATTTTTTGTATGTGAAAGATCAATATTGCATATTTAATGATGACTAAAGCGTCATTTCATTTTTGGTCGGATTGGTGACGTATTTCCGCCCTGCGGCCGATAGACTCTGGTTAATAGTTGTCAATGTGCAGCAGCTCCTCTGCAATACGGATGGATAGGAGAGCTCAGGGCGCAGCTAAGCAGCGACCTGAGGTGACAGGAAGTGATCTCGCTCACATCCTCCCGCCACGGCGCAGACGGTTTGTTGGTGATTGACAGGTCGAGTCGCGGGACTTAGAGACTCCCAATATTTAATAAAATAAATACATTTTTAACCCTAACATTCTGTGCCCAGTGTCTCCATCTTTCACTAATCCTCACCTCTTCCTCTCTGCTCTCCCTCCATCCCAGTTTCCCCTCCCAGCTGTGTTGGGGAGAAGCAGCACAGCTAATGAACGCTGCCGTTATGGAGCCGCAGAGCTCATCCAGATGCCTACAGGGGGCATCTTGCTTTGTTGCCGGGATGTCCTGCTGGGGTATTACTATTTTATAGGCTGACATTCAGTCTTATTGTTATCCTTCCCATTTCACCATTCAAAAGTTAACTGATACGCACACGAGATGACACCTGAACGCAGAGGAGAGATTATTCTAACACAGTTAAATGGCGCAGCTCTGTTCAAACGACACCCAAACGCATATCTCAAGGTAAATCTGAGATCTTTATACCCCAGTGGCAAGAAACATTCAACCAAGGTCGTATTCATTTAATTTAATTCATTCAATTTATAAACAATTAAGAGCTAATGTCACCTCAGGGTCCTTTGGAAGACGAATGAATGGAGTTCATATCTAGAAACGTTTGGACAGATTAAATTTCAACTGTCTCTGTCTTAAACACTGGAGATAATGTAGAATTATAACCATCAGTTGGTGAGTGGTTCCAAAAAAATAAACCTTTAAAAGAAAACAACCTTCAACATTATTCATACATACATATACTGTATATAATCAACTAGATCAATTTAAATAGATCCAACAGATGCTAGATTAGTGTTTTCCTTGTTCTGTAGTATTAAACTATGGGTAGGAAAAAAAACTATATACTTTATGAAGGAATATCGCTTTCTTGTGACATCATTGCGTCCTCCACTGCACATGTGGGACCCTAAAGTTGTATGAATGCTATTCACACAGGAGATCACATACAAGTCGCAGATATTTGGAAATGTGAAGAGTGAAGTGTGAACCTAGCCTTTGACAGGTGAGCAGAAGCAAATGAAAAAGCCAACCATCAGCGCCAACATCATAACATCTATTGTAAACGTGAGGCTGGAGGTTGGTTGACGACACAAATGCAGAGATGAGGGAGGCAGAGAAGAGTCCTTGTAGGTTTAATCAAAATCCCAAAGGAAACAGAAGCAAAGTCCAAAAACAAAATACTGAAAACCAAAAATCCAGGAGACGTCATGGAAACACACATGAGAGCAAAGAAACAACAGGGAACCTGCACTGAGGAACTGTACAGGGAGAGTATATATGGGAGACAGAACAAAGACTGGGCTAATCAGATAATATGGAGCAGGTGTGGATGGAAGAGACTAGAAGGGAGCTAAGGGGAAAGGAGACAGGCACAAAGGGGGCAATAGAGAGTAACTATAGACGGCTTAAATTTAACACAACATGGAAAATAAACCAAAGATCAACAAAACTGATAACTCAAACTATAAAGTCCAAAAAGGGTCCAAAGTTCAAAACAGGAAAATTATAGTGTTTGTACAATAGTGTGAAACTATTTCCAACTAGCTCCCCTTTTGAGTGAACATCACTAACACATTATTTACATGAACAATATAATGAATGGGGTATGATTAGGGGTAAAATAACAAAGAGCAAACTTAAAACAGGATAAGTTGAAATAAATAAGTCTCTTTTAATAAACATTTGGACTTTTATAGATCATTCCGGCATCAAATAATTACCAGATACTTTCCAATCTAACATCATACCCCTGAAAACCCCTCAGAAACTGCAGCTTGTTGCAGCTAATTCAAAATGTTTAAAAGAGGAATAAATCCAGTCGTGTATAAAGGAGAAGGAAAATAGACCACATTTAAACTGGAGTTTCTCTATTTCCATTCTGTGCTTGATTGACATCTTAATATGTCAGACTGCAGGATGCCTGTTCACCCAAACCGCCAGAACAGTTCTGGGATTGAGAAAGCGGGCAGCGAGTGACACTTGAATGGCTTCCTGCTTCTGTCTTGCTGTTTTTTAGTCCTTTTTAAAGGCGACGGCTGACGTGAAAGGTGAAGATAATGGATTTTGATCAAATCAGATCTTTCATAGTGACTGCCAAACTAAAGTAAAGGTTTCCTAGGCATGGACACCAGTTTGGACGAGGAAAGTAAAACTCAAATATGACGTTATGGAGATTGATGGCAGATGAACATTGGAAGCCTTGCAGGATCATGTTTCTACTGGATAATATGTAAATATCTCATCTTAGAGGTAAACATACTGTTTCCTTAGCAGTTCATTTCAGCAAATACACTTATTTTAAAGGCTGTTTTAGATTATTTTTTGAAGTATAGAACTAAATGAATTACTTATAATGACAGAACAGACGATAGTTGATTCGTCACTTGGACCGTATTAATATTTCATCTTTCCATTTTGGTTTAAGAATTAAGTAGAAATGACTGTTAGCTTTAGGATTTAGCCCTATGTGACTACATTTTTCGTCTGTTAGATCAATATTGTCCAACCTTGACTTTGTGGCTCACTTAATCCTTTGAAGTTTCTTTGGCTTCAATCTGAGAAATGTAACACAGAGAAGCAGCCATTTCTCAGCTCCATCATGGAGCCACTAAGATCTGGCAACATCTCATTTCAGTCTACTATTTCTATTGGAGCAGAATCCTTTGTGTTGATCGTGGCATCGTAACAAGAATTAAAAATATTGATGTACTTTAGAACTGTCGAATTTTATAAATAACTTATATACTATAAGTTATATTATTTCATTCACCTGCTGTTCCCTCCCCATGCTCTAATTATCATTCATCTTATCCACCTGTTCCTTCTATTATATATATATGGATTAGCCCAGCAAACGGGGCCAGATTATAATTCATGTTATATTTTCGTATTTGCTGTTCATGTTCATGTTTCTAACTCTTGAAGGCCGGGTGTGTCGAGAGGGTGTTTGTGTTTGTATCCTGTCTCCTTATCTCCCGTCTCTTCTCCGCTGAGCTCTCAGGGTTTTGGCTCGGAGTGCGGGGGGATCTCGGGTTCTGGCTCTTCTCCGCGGAGCCGTCTGGTTTTGGCTTTGAGTGCTGGGGTGGTCAGTTTTAATTCCCATAAACTTGGCTCCTTGGAGGAGTACAGTTTAAAGTTCTGCAGTTATCCTGGTACCATGTCTTGTCTCCTGTTCCTCTCAACCACTGAGCCTGCCTGTCTCGATCTGAGTGTGTCTTTCTGAGCTCGCTGCTGAACTCTTAACCTGCCTGAATGCTCTGAGGATTCTTGGAACCCTGAATCTGTCTGTTCCTGGTCGGCTACGGACTCCTGGATCTAGGAACTGTCCGGTTCTGAACTGTTTCTCTGACCTGGGTCGGTCTCCTCCCTGCTCACTGGAGTTGCTGCATGGGGGACGCTCTGGACGGCTCAGCGCCACCTCTTGTTGGCAGTGCATCGGCTGATCCTGCCTTTAATGACAGCATGAACTGAACTGTTAAACCAGAGTGTCAGTGATGAGCGATGCTCTACCTTCACCCTGCAGCCGCCGCAGGTCCGCTATTCCACAGCAGCCCATTTCTGTTCTGTTTATTTATTTTGTGAGTAAACGTTTTGAACTTCCCACTGTCTGACTCACTCACCTCAGTACTGGGTCCATATTAAACTTATTCACTACAAAATTGTACATAGGTATTATTTTACACCAAGTAAGTTATGTCGAATGGGTTTAATAAAGGATAACAAATGCTGGAAATGTAATAAAGAGGTTGGCACATTTCTTCATGCATTATGGGAGTGTCCCTTGATAATGCCCTTTTGGAAGAAAAAATTCGAGGACTGGCTTAGTCAACCTCTACCAGAGTCTGCACAATTTTGCCTTTTAGGAGACAAGTCATTGATGCCAGAGGGCTTCCCAACAGCTGAAGGTAGACTAATGATGACAGGTTTTCTAGTAGCAGCCAGAATTATTCTTCGTAAATGGAAGAGACCACATAGACCAGAAATCAAGGAATGGCTTCAACTTATGTCAGAGACAGCTGCTTATGAGGTCATGATTTCTAGGGTGCAGAAAGAGCCACGTAAGGCTAGCCAAGCTTGGGTATATTTTGACTACAATGTTGGTAAAAAAAAATTCTTAAGGGATTTGGGGTGTGATGTATGCTGTGAGTATGAATATGTGCATTTCTTTATCTATGAATAGGTAACTGATAAGTGCTGTCATGTTCTGTGTTGCTGCCGATGTTTATGTTTTCGTTGTTGAATGTCATATGTTTGTAACTGTGTTATAAAAGAAAAATAAATAAAAAAACTTTAATGAAAAAAAAAGTACTGGGTCCATCTTTCCTGTTCATGACAATATGTGTTTTTTCTTCTGTGAAATTTAATACTATTATTCTGCATTGCCTTTTTCTGGATTTATTATTTCAGGGAAGTGAATTTCACACAAATACAATCCTTTCCTTTTGTGTAAATATTTCAAGTCTTCTTTGGTGGTATTTCTGATTTTAGCACAGCTACTGCCATCAGCTTGTCATGCAGAGAAGCAAACAGACGCATCAGCCCACAGTACAGAGAGGAGACGCTGTAGTCCCACAGCTCACAGCGACACGTTCAGCATCAGCCGCTGCAGCTGGAGCTAAAGTTACAAGAGTCCTGGAGTTATCAGTCATCCAGCGAGCTGTCACAGGAACAAAATCAACTGCTGTGTTTTCTACGCCACAGTGGGTTAACTGTCATCGTGCCAGGGCTAATTTCACAAAGGTTTGATTTGCTGCCAAATGAGGTTAGGAGACTGTAAGAACGCACAAACAATCATCACTTTAAACGTAATGAAAAGTTATTGTTGTCGAGGAAATGTAAATTAAGCACTTTTCCTGAGCAAGAAACACAAAACATCACAGCTGTGTGTTTTAGCAAGGCGGTAAAACCAAGTAGGCAAGATGTAGTAAATGAAGAGAGAGGCGTAAAACTCCCTGATTTACTGACTGATTTAATGTGCCTTACTGTAGTTTACGCATGAACGTCGCCGCGAGTATCAGCGTCAGGGGTGACACGTACTGAGTCAAGGGAGAAATACATTTTCCATTAATGTCAATTCAGGCAACAAAGCAAATCTCAGAGGTGACAAAAGAAACAAGAGCTCATCCTCAGAGGCCATAGGCGTCAATTAGCATGTTAGTTGATTAGGTTTCCGACACATCAACCAAGGACTGACATCTAGGACTTGTTAGGATGGGTTAAAGTGGCGCTATAAGTGGGAAATGATTGCTGGTACTCCACTTACTGCCATGGGTAACATTTTATACAAAAGGAGGTAAATCTATTGAATCTATAGATCAGTAGTTTTATCGTGCAGAAATCAATAAGTAAAAAAGAATTAAGCAAGAATCTTTATGATTCAGATTCACAGTGTCATGAACTCACTTTTATTGACTTCAGTTTATTTCTATAGCTCCAATTCACATCATGTCATCTCAGGTCACTTTCCAGTTCACCAGATCATCCAGTCAGATTGATTCAAAGTTTTCTATCTAAGGAAAACCAGCTGATTGCATCGACTCATTGACTCTTCAGCAATCCCTCACACTAAGCATGCTTGTAGCGACAGTGGAGAGGAAAAACTCCCTTTGAACAGGAAGAAACCTCCAGCAGAACCAGGCTCAGTGTGAGCGGCCATCTGCTGAGGCCCACTGGGGTTCAAGGAGACAGAAGCAGAGATACAAAAGGCAACCTCATGGTGTTAACATGGAAATAAAGAAATAGATTAAATATCTTTAAAAACAGAGGAGATAACTTTGAGGTGAGATCTGAATAAGTTCTCTACTATCTTAGAGAGCTTTCAGCGGGACACAGCATAGGGCAGGTGATACGAATCAAAAACCAGTGGGCAATGGAAACACAAAGAAAAACTTTTAGGGTTTTCAAAGTTCACATATTAATATTCATTAATCGAAAATCTTTTATAATATTTTTCAAAAATGATTTAACACAAGGATGCGTGGATTTTGGACTTGATCTGCACTGTGGATGGAATACTATTTTGTTCTCTGCTTCTGTTGTTACTTTTCTTTTCGTTTGGAGTTACTTTTCCTCTAGAACAGGGGTCCCCAACCACCGGGCCGCGGACCGGTACTGGTCCGTGGGTCATTTGGTACCGGGCCACACAGAAAAAAGTATATATATAATTTATCGACGATCAGAGTCTGAGTGATGTTTTATTTTGAAAAATATAAAAAAATTGCGGTATTCTCTCCCAATTCCATCAGTCGGTGCATCTGTGCCTGTTGACACAGGTTAATTCAGTTCAAGACTCATCCTATTTATAACATCCTTTCTTTGTGAAGCGGGATTTTCTGCGGTTACAGCGACCAAAACAAAGCTACGGAGCAGACTGGACATCAGGAGAACACTTCATCTGTCATTGTCTCCGATTACGCCTAGATGGGACCGGCTTGTTTTATTTTTATGCTGTTTGTATATGATTTTATCATTTTACTTTAAGCAGCATTACGGCTACCTGCTGCCACCTCCAAACACCTGGTGAGGCTGCATCAGTTCAGCGGCTTTGCAGCACACCTTAAACCAGTGGTTCCCAACCTTTTTTGACTTGTTTTCCCCTTTGGGCATTTTTTCTAACCACGTAAACCCCCTTGAGTCAAAAGTAGTGGTGATTGTCCAAATATGGAATGTACAATATCTAATTATAAAATAAAATAAAATTTATTCCATCTTTTTTACTTGAGCTTTTTATTATTTGGCCTGTTATTATTTCAGGTTTGGTGGAAGTTATTTGAGGATCCAAATGCAGAGAAGTGGGAGGCAGGGATGAGTTTGTGCAGATGGCAACAGAAGCAAAAATAAAGGAACAATCCACAGAAAACCAAAAACTAGCAGATGCCATGGGGAAACACATGTAGAGCAATGCAATGAAGAGGATGCAGCAATGAGGAGCTGCACAGGAGCTGTATAGATGGGGGACAGAGCAAAGAGAGGACTAATCAGCTGATAGGGAGCAGGTGTGGATAGAAGGAACTAGAAGGGAGCTAAAGGGAAAGGAGCCTGGTAAAAGGCGGAGACAGAAACTCAAAAAATGCAACACAGCTTATATACAAAACAAAATGGAAAATAAACCAATTACCAAAGAGACAGAATGAGAATAATAACTGAAAAAAAAGAAGTCCACAAAGGGCAGAATCATGACATATTCTTTCCAACTCAGATACAAAATCAGCATTAATATGTTGCCTGGAAGCAAGTAAGGAATCATTATAAATACAAAATAAATCTGATTATAAATTTGTATTTATAAAACTGCAACCCATCTGAGTAATTCCCTTATAATCATATTTAAACTTAAAGAATTGGGAACAAAGAAAATTGTGAACAAAAAGGATATTTAGACTGACTCCATTTGTTTTACTTTGTTTTCGTTATCCGTGAGCTGGTTTGATCAGGTGTGGGGAAACAGCTGATGTCAGGCTGTTCCAGTCCAGCTTCTTCCTCTGCTTTGGTTTGATGTCAAAGCTGAAGGTGAACTCAAACATAGAAGAAAAAAAATACCTTCTGATTAAAAAAAGCTTGTTTTTTTAAGATCCCAGGACTATTTCATTTTATTACCTGAGAAATAAAATATTTCCATGTACCTCTTGCAAATCAATTCTGTTCAATAAATGATCAGTGTTTTTAATCCAGAGTAATTTTCATGTGAATGTGCTTTACTGGAGGCATCCATGTTTGTCAAAGAACACTACTGCCACCTACTGGTTAGTGACATTGTCACGGTGCGGTATCGGCTGTTGATCAAGTCCCAGTGCTGTATCTGGTGTTTGTCACAACGCGCTATTATCCAAGTCATCTTGAAAACATTCTTCTTCCAAATGTTGGCTACATATTACGGGTTTTTTCTCTGGCCAGAAGTTCGATGGCAAATCCTCCCTCTTCAAGTTGGCGATCCAACGACCAACCCGTCCGTGGAGGATCAGGAATCAGAAAGGTGGAATAACTCTTTTTTTCACTTTTACCCGATGTATTCCAGCATCCAGCTGCCATGCACGTGGGCATCGTCAGTTTCACTATAGCTCTGGTGAATTTCAATGGTGAAGTCCTCTGGAAATCTTCAATAATTGTTGTTGATTGCAGATGTGTCTAGTAGTTCCCATTGATTTAGCTTGGAAAGCGGGGAGAATGGCGCTAGGCTTACCGCACCGTGACGTCACTGCTGGAAGATGGCAGGAGGGAGGGGCTACTATAGTAGTAGCCAAATAAAAATTCCCCCACTGTCCTTGATGGGCCCCTGGCTGGCCCCTAGCTGGTCCCTGGCTGGTCTCCTACAATTCATTTTTAAACATAAATCTTTGTACTAAAATATTCTTTCTGTCATGATTTGTGGACATTAAGATCTAAATAGAAGCACCATCTCCTGGTCAGACCCTGTAATTTAGTAAAAGGGGGGAGTTAGAGTGAAATAAATATACACCCAGGAGAAGGCCAGTGGCTGGAAGTTGGGGCGGATTTGCAGGGAGTTGCAGGGAAGTGGGCTGCCGTTCGGCTGGCGTTTGACTGGGAAGGGCCATTTTTGGCCGCTCCCAGACGGAGTGATCTTAACGAAATTTATTGTTTTTATTTTATTTTTTTTACAGATTAATACTTAATTCATGAAATCACCGCGAACGTATTAGTTTTGGTATAGATCATTTTTCTTTGGTTATTTCTTGCCGACCGGACTTTTCCTTTAAACTCGGACATCCTGACAGACGCACACCTGCTCTGTAATATTCCACCGTTTTACCTGGACTTTGCACTCAGCTCCAGAGAGGCCGGGCTCCTAGCGATCCCTGTCATCTCTGAAATGTGAGCAGGTGTTAGGTCGTTTGATTTCTATGAAACCTGTCTGCTGAGCCATGCGATGAAATTAGAGGCAAAGCTGTTTCTATTTTTAAAAACCTACACATGATCCATCCACACACGCACGGACCTTCACATTTTTCATATTCAGGAATCAGTGGGTGTGTGTGCCGTCCAACAGCCTCCATGCTGAACCAGCGCATCACTACTTCCTAAAAATCCTCAGCACATATATATAAGGTTTAAGAAAGACCAGTCAAATAGGAAGGAAGCTGCTGTGTCAATCATTTAGGACGTTTAGAGCCGGCTCTGCATCAGGATGCCGTAAAACATCTGCAGGATTTGAAAAATAATGATCACATAATGGGACATGAAATTAGCTTCAGTGGTGGAGCCCATGAATAAGGAAACGGATGACTGACAATTTGCTTGTTTGAAAATGCATAAAAAATATTTTAAACCCCAGATTAGAAAAACAGTTAAGGATGGTGTGATGAGGCAGAGTTTTAGAAGATTTTGTTTTAGTCAGAGATTTCAACAGCAGGGCTGAAAGGATTCATCGCATTGATTATTAAAATGATCGTCAACTAACTTGGTGGTTAAAGTGTTACGTAGAGTTTTGGTAAAAAGATTCTAAAACATTCCACTTGCTGACAGAATAACCGACTTGCAGCAATAATTATGACAAAGTCAACCAAAAGTATAAACTTTTTTTCATTTAAGATTGAACATTTTCTTGTAATCTAAAAAGAATTACATGTATAGCCTACCCACATTTCTTTGACAATATTACCCATTTACATTTCATTTAAAATGCACAATTGTTTTTTTTAAGGTTTAAGATGTGTCTATTTAAAAATTTTAAAAATAGCTACTTAGATGTAGAGGTGCTGGTCATAAAATTAGAATATCATGAAAAAGTAGATTGATTTCAGTAATTCCATTTAAAAAGTGAAACTTGTATATTATATTCATACATTACATACAAACTCATATATTTCAGATGTTTATTTTGTTTAATTTTGATGATTACAAATGACAACAAATGAAAATCTCAAATTCATCATATCAGAAAATTAGAATATTACTGAAGACCAATAAAAACAAAGGATTTATAGAAATGTTGGCCAACTGAAAAGTATGAACATGAAAAGTATGAGCATGTACAGCACTCAGTATTTAGTTGGGCCTCCTTTGGCCTGTATTACTGCAGCAATGCGGCGTGGCATGGAGTCGATCAGTCTGTGGCACTGCTCAGGTGTTATGATAGCCCAGGTTGCTCTAATAGTGGCTTTTAGCTCTTCTGAATTGTTGGGTCTGGTGTATTGCATCTTCTTCTTCACAATACCCCATAGATTTTCTATGGGGTTAAGGTCAGGAGAGTTTGCTGGCCAATTAAGAACAGGGATACCATGGTCCTTCAACCAGGTACTGGTAGCTTTGGCACTGTGTGCAGGTGCCAAGTCCTGTTGGAAAATGAAATCTGCATCTCCAAAAAGTTGGTCAGCTGCAGGAAGCATGAAGTGCTCTAAAACTTCCTGGTATGTGGCTGCGTTGACCCTGGACCTCAGAAAACACAATGGACCAACACCAGCAGATGACATGGCACCCCAAACCATCACTGACTGTGGAAACTTTACACTGGACTTCAAGCAACGTGGATGAAGTGCCTCTCTTCTTTTCCTCCAGACTCTGGGACCTTGATTTCCAAAGGAAATGCAAAATTTACTTTCATCAGAGAACATGACTTTGGACCACTCACCAGCAGTCCAGTCCTGTTTCTCTTTAGCCCAGGCAAGACGCTTCTGACGCTGTCTGTGGTTCAAGAGTGGCTTGACACAAGGAATGCGACAGCAGAAACCCATGTCTTTCATACGTCTGTGTGTGGTGGTTCTTGAAGCACTCACTCCAGCTGCAGTCCACTCTTTGTGAATCTCCCCCACATTTTTGAAGGGGTTTTGTTTCACAATCCTCTCCAGGGTGCGGTTATCTCTCTTGCTTGTACACTTTTTTCGACCACATCTTTTCCTTCCCTTCGCCTCTCTATTAATGTGCTTGGACACTGAGCTCTGTGAACAGCCAGCCTCTTTAGCGATGACCTTTTGTGTCTTGCCCTCCTTGTGCAAGGTGTCGATGGTCGTCTTTTGGACAACTGTCAAGTCAGCAGTCTTCCCCATGATTGTGTAGCCTATAGAACTAGACTGAAAGACCATTTAAAGGCTTTTGCAGGTGGTTTGAGTTAATTAGCTGATTAGAGTGTGGCACCAGGGGCCATCAATTTTGAACCTTTTCACAATATTCTAATTTTCTGATATGATGAATTTGAGATTTTCATTTGTTGTCATTTGTAATCATCAAAATTAAACAAAATAAACATCTGATATATATGAGTTTGTATGTAATGTATGAATATAATATACAAGTTTCACTTTTTAAATGGAATTACTGAAATCAATCTACTTTTTCATGATATTCTAATTTTATGACCAGCACCTGTATTGTACAGGAGAGGATTAGGGCCAGTGGAAAAAAAAAAAAGTTAACAGATTTTTAAATTTTATTTCAGTTTAGTATGGGAAAATATTCAGAATTCTGAGATTACAGTCAGAATTCTGAAATTACAGTCAGAATTCTGACTTTTTTCTCAGAATCCTGACTTTAATCTCAGAATTCAGTCGGAATTCTGAGATTAAAGTCAGGATTCTGAGAAAAAAGTCAGAATTCTGAGAAAAAAGTCAGAATTCTGAGAAAAAAGTCAGAATTCTGGGATTAAAGTCAGAATTCTGAGAAAAAAGTCAGAATTCTGGGATTAAAGTCAGAATTCTGAGAAAAAAGTCAGATTTCTGAGATTAAAGTCAGAATTCTGAGAAAAAAGTCAGAATTCTGAGATTAAAGTCAGAATTCTGAGATTAAAGTCAGAATTCTGAAGAAAAAGTCAGAATTCTGAGATTAAAGTCAGAATTCTGGAATTAAAGTCAGAATTCTGAGATTAAAGTCAGAATTCTGAAGAAAAAGTCAGAATTCTGAGATTAAAGTCAGAATTCTGAAGAAAAAGTCAGAATTCTGAGAAAAAAGTCAGAATTCTGAGAAAAAAAAGTCAGAATTCTGGAATTAAAGTCAGAATTCTGAGATTAAAGTCAGAATTCTGAAGAAAAAGTCAGAATTCTGAGAAAAAAGTCAGAATTCTGAGAAAAAAAAGTCAGAATTCTGGAATTAAAGTGAGAACTATGAGAAAAAAGTCAGAATTCTGAGAAAAAAGTCAGAATTCTGGGATTAAAGTCAGAATTCTGAGAAAAAAGTCAGATTTCTGAGATTAAAGTCAGAATTCTGGGATTAAAGTCAGAATTCTGAGAAAAAAGTCAGAATTCTGGAATTAAAGTTAGAATTCTGAGATTAAAGTCAGAATTCTGGAATTAAAGTCAGAATTCTTAGATTAAAGTCAGAATTCTGAGAAAAAAGTCAGAATTCTGGGATTAAAGTCAGAATTCTGAGAAAAAAAGTCAGATTTCTGAGATTAAAGTCAGAATTCTGAGAAAAAAGTCAGAATTCTGGGATTAAAGTCAGAATTCTGAGAAAAAAGTCAGAATTCTGAGAAAAAAGTCAGATTTCTGGAATTAAAGTCAGAATTCTTAGATTAAAGTCAGAATTCTGAGAAAAAAGTCAGAATTCTGGGATTAAAGTCAGAATTCTGAGAAAAAAGTCAGATTTCTGGAATTAAAGTCAGAATTCTTAGATTAAAGTCAGAATTCTGAGAAAAAAGTCAGAATTCTGGGATTAAAGTCAGAATTCTGAGAAAAAAAGTCAGATTTCTGAGATTAAAGTCAGAATTCTGAGAAAAAAGTCAGAATTCTGGGATTAAAGTCAGAATTCTGAGAAAAAAGTCAGAATTCGGAGATTAAAGTCAGAATTCTGGGATTAAAGTCAGAATTCTGAGAAAAAAGTAAGAATTCTGAGAAAAAAGTCAGAATTCTGAGAAAAAAGTCAGAATTCTGGGATTAAAGTCAGAATTCTGAGAAAAAAGTCAGATTTCTGAGATTAAAGTCAGAATTCTGTGAAAAAAGTCAGAATTCTGGGATTAAAGTCAGAATTCTGAGAAAAAAGTCAGAATTCTGATATTTAAGTCAGAATTCTGAGAAAAAAGTCAGAATTCGGAGATTAAAGTCAGAACTATGAGAAAAAAGTCAGAATTCTGGGATTAAAGTCAGAATTCTGAGAAAAAAGTCAGAATTCTGAGATTAAAGTCAGAATTCTTAGAAAAAAGTCAGAAATCTGACTTAAATCTCAGAATTCTGACTGAATTCTGACAATAAAAAAAGTCAGAATTCTGAGATTAGTCATCAATTCAGATTAAAGTCAAATTCTGAAAAAAAGTCAGGTTAAAAATTCAGATGAGGAGAAAAATGGGTCAGAAGATTTCCGTGATGATTAAAGTCAGAATTCTGATAGGCAAAATATAAAAGACAATATGTTTCATGACGTGAGAATATGAGGAAAGGTCTCAGATTCTGGTGAATTTATGAAAGTCAGAATTTGTTAATGATTAAAGTCAGAATTCTGGGATAGAAAGTCTATGAATTCTTGGAGAGATTTAGTCAGGAATTCGTGAAAAAGACAGATAACATCTGTATTTCTGGAGTTAAAGTAGAAATACTATAATTAAAATAAAAATTTGAGAAAAAAGTCAGAGAATTCTGGGAATTAAAGTCAGAATTTCTGATGGACTAAAAAATGTCAGTATTTCTGAGATTAAAGATCAGAATTCTGAAAAAAAAAGAATCAGAATTTCTGAGATTAAAGTCAAATTCGAGAAAAAGTTCAGAATTCGGAGATTTAAAGTCAGAATTCTGGTATTAATAGTCAGAATGCTGCAGAAAAAAGTCTAAAGACATCTCTCTGGAGTAAAGAGAAGTCAGGTGAAATTCTGAGGCAAAAAGAGTCAGAATTCTAGGGATAGAAGTCGAATTCTGAGAAAAAAAATCGACTTTCTGAGATTAAAGTCAGAATTCTGTAGAAAAAGTCAAATTTGGGATTTAAAGTCAGAATTCTGAGTAAAAAGTCAGAATCTGATATTTAAGTCAGGAATCCTGATGAAAAAAGTCGTAAGACGATTGGAGATTAAGTTCAGAACTATGAGAAAAAGTCAGAATTGGGATTAAAGTCAGAATTCTGAGAAAAAGCGAATTCAGGATAAAGTCAGAATCTTAGAAACAAGTCAGAAATCTGGACCTAATTCAGAATTTGGAGTGATTTACAAAAGAAAAAGTCAGATCGAGTTTTTTCCCATGTTAAACTGAAATAAAATGTAAACTTTTCTTTTTTTCAGTGGCCCTAATCCTCTTCCGTAGTATTGATTTGTCTGATTCCTTAATTAGTTCTACATGTCTGAAATTAAACTGAATAAAAAAGTTTTTTTCAGGTTTAATCCAAACTAGTTCAAAGAGGGAGGGGGGATGTCCGGATCCACTGGACACCAAGTGGTGTTCACAACAGGATTTTCACGGTGACATGATGTCATCAGTGAGATATGTAGAGGGCCAAAATATATAATAAGACATATATGTTTTATGACTGTGCAGTTCCTAATATGTAGCTTGAAAGGTTCAGTCCAGGTTACTGGACGTGAAGTTTAGTGAAACTAAGGTGGGCTAATGTTGAGTGTACAGTGATAGAAAGGTGGGCTCACGGTTGCATGGTGATAGAAAGGTGGGCTAATGTTAGCCTCCTTCCTCTGTGGAGAGCAGCCTCTTGGTGGTATTCCCGGTTTGAACAAAGATCTCAGATGAATCACTCTGTTTTTTCCTGCAGTTGAAACGTAGGCCAACACTAACTTATACATTTAAAATAAAAAATGCAAAGAAAGTCAGATGTGAATTTCTTCTTTTGCCACCAGTAATGTCTGTTTGTTGATCATGTGACCCTTGATGCAAAAATGTTTTATTTCATTGCAGCCTTGCTAGATCCACCAAACGTTACCTTTACACTAAAAATCATAAGTTTATCGGTCCTTTACTGAAATCTGAGCTTCCTTTCTCAGTGCATTTCAGCAAAAACGCTGGTTATGCTGAACATTTTAGAATTTAAATGGCATTATGCAGATACCCTGGTTTTTAATGAGCAGAATGGCCATGAAAACCATGTCTCTAAACACATTCACCTCTTTATTTGCAGATAAACACGAGGGAAGCAGAGTGAAAACCTGAACCCTGCGCCACCATCGGCTCAATGAGGCAGGAGAACAATCTGCAGCCCCATCAGCATGGAGCAAGCTTTGCGGAAAAAAAATTTACTCCCCTGACGCTGGTTGCTGAAACGTTTAAAGTTGGAATGGATTTATGCCGATACACAACATTTTAATGAGCGTGTTGTTACACAAAGGGTGTTAAAAAGCACATCTACCTCCTTATTTGCACACATGAGGGAAGCGCTGTGAAGACATGGACCCAGCGCCGTTAAGACGTCATTGGCCGTCATTTTAATGATTGCAAACTGATGGTCAAAGGAGGCTCAGAGGAAGAGGAGCAACATCAAAAACCAAAGAAATCTCCTAAATACAACCAACAGTATCAAATCAAACTCAGAATCCTACAGGCAGGGGTGGATTTAGGAAATGTGGGGCCCTATGCAAAGACAGGCAGGGGGCCCTCTTAACAGAGAAGACATAGAACAGATCGATTCTCCAGATAGAGAAATGTTAATAGAATAGACATCCATTATCTGTTCTAGGTTGTGTCCCTCTCTTCTTGTCCCTTTTCTTCTTGTTTTCCTCTCTATGTTTTGTACTCAGCTGACTTTTCATGCTGTCTCTAAAGGAATGAAAGATTTTTTCCAAGCACTAAGCTCACTTAGCTGATTGCTCCTTCCTGTGTTTCCAAAAAGGCCAAAGTAAATAACCCAGTCCTTCTTTTCACTGTAGACAAGCCATGATCTGCTTATCTGTTCTCCATTTTTCATTTGGATGAAATAATAGCTGCATGAATCATGACAGCAGACAAGATAGAGGAGAGCAGGAGGCGGGGTTACCAATCTACTCGCTCTGGAGAGCAGAGTTCGCTGCTTTTAGATGTTGTCTCCAAAGTCTCCAGTAGCAGAAAAAAAGTCTCTAGATTTGGCGCTAGGAGCTTTTTAGAAATCAAAGTGCTAGAGGGGTCTGAAAAGTGGCTAAATATAGCGACTAAAGCGCTAAGTTGGCAACACTGCTCTTTGCATGGTTTGTTTTCAAATGGTTTGCTGCTGTCTGTTTGGACCTTTCTGAACATGTGCAGCATGTGGTTTTATGGGGCCCCCAGGAACTTGGGGCTCTAGGCAACTGCCTGGTATTGCCTAATTGTAAAAGGGAGCCATTGAAGGGTGGCAATGGCCTTTAAAAAAATTCAAAAAGTGACCACAATGAAAGATGTGAGGAGGTGACAAAAGAGAGGCCTAAAGGTCGACAGAAGCGTTAAAGAAAGAAAAAATAAATAAATAAAAAAAAAGAAAGAAAAGTCAGACAGGCTGAGGTCAAAGGTTTTGCTCTGGAGAAGACAGGAGGTCTTGAGCTGTGAAAAACCCTGACAGACGCTCACACGTTTCTTCTCTGAAGCTGATTTGTTATCTCTGCCTCTCCAGGGTCACCGCTTCCGTTTGATTGGTTGCCACACTGTAATTTAGAGGAAGTGTAATGTTGCCATGCCGACCCCAGTCAAGGCTGGAGATGGAGAGGAGGGAAAGAGAGTGATGTGTGGCAGATATTGATTCCTTTACAGTAACTTTCATCCAGCCACTGCTTCCTGCTGAAATTAAAAGCTGATAGAGGAGCAAAGAAAGCCGTTAGTGTCCTGCAGCTTTCACGCTGATGATCACGGTGTGCAGGATGTTCACGATACTCGGCATGCTCTCCGCTCCCATGCCGGCACCTTCTTTTTAAATTATTTTACTGAAAATTAATAATTAGACTGGTGGTGAGGTGTTAACAACTGATTGACATATGAATAGCTTCTCCAGAGGCCAGCAGTGTCCACGCTCAGGGGGGGATTTACCATTAGGCAATACTAGGCAGTTTCCTAGGGCCTCAAGTTCAAGGGGGCCCCATAAAACTCTGTTTCCATGTATGTTTAATATACCTATTCCTTATTTGTGCACATTAATTATGTTTTTGATAAAAATCCTTCATCCTTCAATGCCATCAGAACGCTGATAATGTGTGTCTCAGCCCCCCCCTTCAGTGTTGCCATGTTTTCCATGTCCCGCTGACTGCAGTGAGTAAACAGGGCTTTCTGTTAGCAGAGGGTTAGCTGGTTCAGATAAGTGAAGATGTTCTTTTTTTTCTGTGCCATATGTCTGGGTCAGATAATGAGGAGTAAAAAAACTGTCGACGCAGCAACAAAACAGGACCGTACATAATGGCCAGCGTGAACGCTGCACCCTGAACACACCGTTTGGCGTATAGAGAGGCTCCAACCAGTCAGGGTGAGCAGATCTGTGCACATTTTATTCACTTCTGTCTGTGTGCTATAAACACATTAAAACTACTTCCAACATTCGACTGGACATATTATGAAAATCTATCTAAACATTGGGCGGCTCAGTGGTGCAGAGGGTAGCACTGCCGTCTTGCAGCAAGAAGGTTTCGGGTTTGATTCTCGGCCCGGGGTTTTTCTGCATGGAGTTTGTATGTTCTCCCTGATAGGGGTGTAAATCACATCCATCATGGCGATTCGATTCAGTATCGATTTCCTGACCCGACGATTCGATTATTTTCGATACTCAAGAATACACCACGATACGATTCGATTCGATTAATCAATTAATTTTTTTTTTATTTTATTTTTTTTACGCCCTACAGGCATAACAAAGTTTCAAGTTTGAAATAAATCAATGAAAGCTGTAATATCGTTATACATCTTTTTTTTTTAGAAACAACAGCAAATAACAGAGGTAGAAAAGTCGTATAAAAAAATATTGCAGAAAATCAGTGCAATGAGAGCAATGCAATACCTCGGCTCCAGACGTCCCGCCCCCTCCACAGACGCTCCGTTGCTCCTTTCCAAAATTGTAGCTGACCGCAAGTTTGACCCGCTAGAAAAGCAAGGTGCGCGAGAACGCTGGGACCCTTTTTCCACCTGGATCTCCGCTCTTTTTGGCCCTCATGTCCCTCCGTCGTCGGACTAAACTCGCCCCCACTTCCTCGCCGCCTCGGCCGTATCTAGACCCACAGCGTGTAGCTCAGACCACGCTTCAATATTGAGCATAATTTAAAAATGTCTGCATCAAGCTCACTGCAACACACTGCTGCAGCAGGATAACCAGGAAGCGAGGTAGGAGGGCAAAATAGGTTTAGCGCCACCGCAGCACGGGAGGAGAATTACGCCCAGGAGCAAATGGATAAAAATAGACCGGAGGAAAAAAAAACATGAATCGATTCTCTTGCAGACGTGTCGATGCATCGGATCGTCGGCTGTTGGATCGATGCATCGATACAACACAATTATTATTTGCACCCCTACTCCCTGAGCATGCGTCTCTCCGGGTACTCCAGCTTCCTCCCACAGTCCAAAATCATGACTGTTAGGTTAATTGGCTTCTCTAGATTCTCCTTAGGTGTGAGTGAGTGTGAATGGTTGTTTGTCTCTGTGTTGCCCTGCGATGGACTGGAGACCTGTCCAGGGTGCACCCCGCCTCTCACCTTTAGACAGCTGGAGATGGACACCAGCACCCCTCGCCACCCCGCCTGGCATAAGCAGAGAATAGATGGATGGATTAAAGATAAGTAAATAAAAAACAGCAGTGCATTCTATAAAGCAAAGCTCCACTTAACGAGTCTGTGCAGCCTATAGAACCAGAACAGATAGAGAATGTTCACATATTAAAACCATAATGAGATCTACGTCTAAAGAAAAGGAAAACACAGAAATAAACGGCGTGGGACGGTTTCTATGCTGCAGAGAGAGATCTGGGAACTTTATCCAAGTTTTTATTTTTTTCTTTTTCATGAGGATGCGCTTACCTGCTCTGTCTGACCCTCGTCTTTTTTTTGTGAGGCTTGAAAAGGATGTTGGCTGGATTTCAGCTGGTATGAAGCTAATTAACTTCTTAAAATATTGCAACCATTTTTTGGCATCTACTCAATTATATTTAGTTACTTTAGCAAAATAGTGTTATGTCCTACAATGTTTTGTTAAACCAACTAAATATGATCAAATAGATGCCAAAAACGGTTGCATTATTTTTTCGGTGTATGATATAGAGGTAATACTTTTTAAATAAACAATATAATAATCCAGCTTACTATCCTACCTTCCCTTCAATCCTTAAAATGCTCCCAGACTCTTATGTTACGTGAAAATCATCAGCTCTGGATGCGCAGGACCAACATTTTATTCACACCCCTCAGAATAAATAGAGGCACACAGTGGGGAAATAAAAAAAATGTCAAACTCACTTACATGTGCTGGCAAGCGTGTAAACATCCATTCCTCTGATTCACGGTGTGGAGAGGATCCGCAAACAGAGATGACACAAAAACAAAATCTGTGGACACAAGCATGAATGAAGGGGAACTAAAAGCTCTCCCACACAGATTCCCCTCCTTCGTTTCCTGCCTTTCAGGAGGAAATCTCCATGCTGTGTGGAAACACCTCACTTATCTTCGTGTGGGTTGTATGTTTGCAGACTGACAGCAGCTGTGGGTTTAAAGGACTGATGGAACCCGTGTGCAGCAGTCCCTCTGCAGGAAGGCTACCATCTTTAATCTTAAGAATAGTTTTTATCTGAGATGCCTGAAAATGAGTCTCTGTGAACACAGCTATGAAGATTTAACTCAATCAAAGTTACATCACTGAGCTGCAGGGGGGGATTTACCATTAGGCAATACTAGGCAGATGCCTAGGGCCTCAAGTTCCTGGGGGCCCCATAAAACCCTGTTTCCAGGTATGGTTAATAGAACTATTCCTTATTTGTGCACATTAATTATGTTTTTGATAAAAATCCTTTGGCTAGTCTTTTTTCTGCTACTGGAGACTTTGGAGACAACATCTAAAAGCAGCGAACTCTGCTCTCCAAAGCAAGTAGATTGGTAACCCCCCCTCCTGCTCTCCTCTATCTTGTCTGCTTCATGATTCTATTCTATTAACATACACTCACCGGCCACTTTATTAGATACCCCATGCTAGTTACGGGTTGGACCCCCTTTTGCCTTCAGAACTCCCTCAATTCTTGGTGGCATAGATTCAACAAGGTGCTGGAAGCATTCCTCGGGGAGTTTGGTCCATATTGACATGATGGCATCACACAGTTGCCGCAGATTTGTCGGCTGCACATCCATGATGCGAATCTCCCATTCCACCACATCCCAAAGATGCTCTATTGGATTGAGATCTGGTGACTGTGGAGGCCATTTGAGTACAGTGAACTCATTGTCATGTTCAAGAAACCAGTCTGAGATGATTCCAGCTTTATGACATGGCGCATTATCCTGCTGAAAGTAGCCATCAGAAGTTGGGTACATTGTGGTCATAAAGGGATGGACATGGTCAGCAACAATACTCAGGTAGGCTGTGGCGTTGCAACGATGCTCAATTGGTACCAAGGGGCCCAAAGAGTGCCAAGAAAATATTCCCCACACCATGACACCACCACCACCAGCCTGAACCGTTGATACAAGGCAGGATGGATCCATGCTTTCATGTTGTAGACGCCAAATTCTGACCCTACCATCCGAATGTCACAGCAGAAATCGAGACTCATCAGACCAGGCAACGTTTTTCCAATCTTCTATTGTCCAATTTCCATGAGCTTGTGCAAATTGTAGCCTCAGTTTCCTGTTCTTAGCTGAAAGGAGTGGCACCCGGTGTGGTCTTCTGCTGCTGTAGCCCATCTGCCTTAAAGTTCCACGTACTGTGCGTTCAGAGATGCTCTTCTGCCCACCTTGGTTGTAACGGGTGGTTATTTGAGTCACTGTTGCCCTTCTATCAGCTCCAACCAGTCTGGCCACTCTCCTCTGACCTCTGGCATCAACAAGGCATTTCCGCCCACAGAACTGCCGCTCACTGGGTGAGCATGCTTCCTGTTCTCCCTTTGAACAGGAAGAAACCTCCAGCAGAACCAGGCTTAGGCCCCGTCCACACGAAGTCAAAACGAACACAAAACGCTAATATTTTCCAGAACGTTTGTCGTAAAGACGGAGACGTAAAATAAATGTGATCGACCACACGAATGCATGAAAACGCTGCAAAATGTATGCCAGGCCTGTATGTGGTGCTGTGGTTCTGCCAGGCCTCACCCAAAACCTTCGCCTGGTTGCCCAGCGGGTCCATTTCCGTGGCTCAGTCAAATTGAGGTGATGAACTATGTCGTCCATATTGCTCTGTTCTTCCTGGAGATATTCCAGAAGAAGAAGATTCTGTTGTAAGCCCGACAGCAGGGTGAGTAGCATGAGCAGCAACCATTCAACACAGTACGGCGCCATTGTTGTTGTGATACTGCGTCGCGCATGCGTGTTTAGAGGCGACGCTATGACGCATGCGTGTAAGAAAAAAAATGCGGTTAGAGCTTAAAGATGGAAACGCGAAAACGGCGTTTCAAAATCTTCCCACTCTGAAGGCCTAATTAAAAAAAGATCGTTTACAGACCCCCGAAACGCCGGCTTCATATGGATGAGAGGCTGGTTTGGTGAAAAATTTGTGCGTTTAGGCCAGGGTTTGACTTCGTGTGGACGGGGCCTCAGTGTGAGCGGCCATCTGCTGAGGCCCACTGGGGTTCAAGGAGACAGAAGCAGACGTAGAAAAAGAAGCATAGATACAAAAGGCAACTGTCAACCAGCTCCACAGGCGGCCCCGTCCAGGAAACACACAGCCAGGCAGACGAGCTCCGAGCCAGCTCCCATGTCAGAGGATGAAGAGAGCACATCCAGTTAGTCACAGTCAGAGTTGGTATATTCTGGAAATTTCTTTTCCCTGCTTTTTAATGTTGCTCTGAGCCTCCTTTGACCATCAAATTGCAATCATGAAAAGGACGGCTTATTTGAGGAGGGCTCTCTAAAATCTTTTGTAGACCTCAGATTAGAATTTCACATCCCAAACCAAAATCTTCTAAACATCTACAGCTTCGCCGTTATATAACCACATTGGAAAACTCACGGCAAATGTCCTTTACTTTATCAACAATTGAGGAAATCATGGTAAACTATGCGATCTATGGAGTATTACTAGACTATATTAGCTCCTCCTTCTTCTACACATGGTATAAAATGACGTCCAGATGTGAAGAAAGCAGTTTGGGCCAAATTTAGATTAATCTGATGAATATAAAGATGTAACCTGAATGAACCATAGTATGGAGTGAGGTTTGTTCCATTATTGTTCCAAGCAAAGACGACATTTTTAAAGTCGAAATTTGAAGAAAACAAAACAAAAATCATGTCTTTTAAAATTAGTTTCGAAAAAAAATTAATCAAGGAATGAAACTTTGAAAAACATTTTAGTCAAAAACAGTAACTTTGCTGGTGCTCACATTTTATATAAATGTTTTTACATCCTTATTTTTTTTCCATACTTTTATTTTTTCAAATATCTTTTTTTTTAGATTTTTTCGATTTCTTTCTTTCTTTCTTTCTTTCTTTCTTTCTTTCTTTATCAAATTTCTGTTTTTCTGATTGAGTTTTACAAATTGATTTCTTTTCTAACTTCATATTCTCTCTTCATTTCTAACCCAGAGCCATTGAGTAGGAGAGTTCTGCCAGCAGGAGACCAGGAACCTTAGGTTGCTATGGCGTCCAGGAGTTTTATTCAAAATACAGATAGATCTGTGACACACTGGGTGCTTGGTAATTATTTCATAACCAGTATGAAATGCTTACTAATTGACAGGTTTTCCTCCATGTTCTATTTTGTTGCTAGCAACGTAAAATGTGCTTTTTCTTAACCCTTAGATGCCTGATGTTGAAAATCCGCAACAAACCTTTTTACCTACACAGCAATGACAGCATATGCCTTCATCAGAGCCAGTTATTACACATCGAGTGTGGACCTAGGAACCTTTGGAAAGCTCTTGGTTCTGTTACTGCTGGTGCCTAACAGTGTATGTTATCCTTGACTGTTAATGTTGAAGCCAAGGGATTCCTTGGCTGGCCACCGGTGGACCTTAAGTGGAGGTAATCATTCAGAATGCATAAAATTCCACCGGTAAACTTTTTACCAGCAGGTGGAGCCATTGTGCGCAGCTCCAAGCTGACACCAAAAGTTTCATTCCTTCGCTTGTTTGAACTGCGCATGTGCAAACAAGCAAATTCTTCTTCTTCTCCAAGATTGACGAGTCCGAGTAGCGCCATCTCACTGCGGAACTGAGTCCCACTTGGTTTGTAGACGTACAGTGTGAGCAGGTAGATCGCATCAGAGCGTCGGGTCGCACAGTGAGAGAACATTTTGAGAAGAATTGTGATCTGTTCATTTTTAAACCCCACGCTTTTTATATAAAAACTCCTTAAGTTTTCACCTAAACAGGCCCATTCAGCCGTCTGTTTAAGGTAATTAAGTTAAGACCTGCTCGTCCTGTTAGATATCTTTTTCAGTGCATGCGTACTTTAAGGCGCATATCTTTGGTGAGCCACGGTTTCAGACAGTCATTGAAGCTCACGTTTCTCAAAGCCTCTTTGAAAATTGCAGAGGGTTGTAAGAGAAAAAGTGTCTATGAAGGGTATGAGAAGAAAAGAAAGAAGAAGATGCAGATATATCCCATAATGCTTTGCGTTAATGCATGAAATAGGCATTCCCTCTGAGGTACAGAGCACAACCCTGTACCTCAGGAGCAGGTACAGGGTTGTGCATTTGTGTTTTAATCTAACCAAAATAATTATAACCAACTAGATTGGTTGTTTTTAGAAGCAATCTATTATTAGAATCTATCCAAACTCTATCCAACTGACAGCAGCTCTCCTACAAACTCCCACATCTTGAGCCTGTCGAACTTCTGGGTGAACTGAACCACTTCCTGAAGCGGTCACATGGTATGGCGGGGTAAGGGGGCTTCAGACGCAATCTATTTTGGCTCCTCCCCCAAATGAAGCAAGCCTCAATACGCCCTTCACGGAAACGCCCCCTCCATTACTCGACACATGCATCGAAACCTCGGCTCATATAATTACAGCTCTACCTTATTTCCATCAGCTACTGTAGGAAATAATAATTTTCATCTCGCAAAGTCAAAAAAGGTCAGTGGGGACAGAGAACAGCTTTTTTTCTATGCATTAGTGAGGAATGATGCAGAAGCTAAGGCAGCGGTTTTAAATCCTGGTTGTCAAAAATGTAAATGCTCTTTAAGACAGACTGCAACACCTGACTCAGTAATATCTCTCTTTATACATATCAAAAATATATCTGAGGGTTTTGCTGATGTTCCTCCATTAGTTCACATGCCAGAACATCAAACAGCTGTTAGTTAAGTTTTCCCCCACATTAGAGCTGGAGATTTTAGATCTGAGATGGCAGACATCCGTCTCTCAGCACGAAACCACAAGCAGGTGTTTGTTCTCCAACTCTGTTCCTTCTCAGCTCAGGCTTCAGCCGTATGACTAATTAGTTGGCAAGTCAAAAAGAAACAGAATAGAAATAAGTCTTAAGTTTCCAGGGCGAGAACGGCTCCATGGGAACATAATCTGCCACCTGCTCCTTTTCTCTTTCTACCATCAGGCTGTTATGTGATTAGATAGTTTAGCAGGAGGATGAAGCTGAGGAGAAAGAAGCCAAAACTTAAAATCAGTCAAATTAATCAAATGTAAGAAGGTTTTCTGAGGTGAACTTGTTTACCTGATTAGATGCTTCATCTGTTCTTTAACAGCGAGTTAAGAAGCGACATAAAGATAAATAATTGGTGATTTAAGGCTGATTTAAACTCAGAGGGTTTGGTTGAGGTTTAGGGGACCCAAATGCAGAGATGAGTTGTTGTAGTTTTAACAGAATACTCACAGGCAACTGAGGGAGGAATCCAAAATCCAACATAATAAGTACAAAACAAAACAGAACCTCAGAGACATCAGGGAAAAACAAGTCTGAAGAGCCAGGAAAAGACGAGCAACCAGCACTGAGGAACTGCACAGGGAGAGTATATATGTGAGACTGAACAAAGACAGGACTAATGAGCTGATTGGGAGCAGGTGTGAACAGAGGATTCTAGAAGGAAGCTAGAGAAAAGGAGACCAACAAAAGAGGGCAACAGAGGGCAAGCAAGAAAAACCTAAGAACTCAAATATATGCAGAAAACAAAACAAAACAAAATAGGAAATGAACCAAATAAAACTAGAAAACAAGGAAAAACATTTATCAAAGTGAAACCGACTACTCAAAAGAAAACTTAACAGATCCAAGAACGCGGCAGTCTGCGTATGTCGCAGTGAATGCAGATGTGCTCTCACGCCTGCCGCAGACACTCTGCTGCACCTCCACAAAATTGTAGGTGAATGCAGACAGACAGAAGGCCTCTGATTGGTCAAATCTACATCCTCTCTACAACTATGCTAATTTCCTGTCTAGTTCCTTACCGGCTTGTTTTGTTTGTATGGCCGCCATTGTGGAAAATGACTGGTAAGGATGGACCAACTAGAACAGCGAGGTGCACCAGAACGCTGGGATGCTTTTTCTACCTGGATCCCGCTCTTTTTGGCCCTCATGTCCCTCCGTTTTTTCACAAACTTGCCCCCACTTCCTCACCGCCTCGGCCATATCTAGTCCCACAGCTAGTTCCTGATTGTAGCGCTGGCGTTGTGGCGTGGAATAACATAGCGCAGACACGCTTTAATATCTGTGTCAAACTGCTGCTGGACAATAACCAGGCCTTTACAGCTCATCCCGGTCCAGTCCTCAGCAGCGTGAGGCATCCTCAGGACTCCAACGATTCTGATTCTATTGAGAGGAAGGATCATAAGTATAGTATACGTATTTAAGTGAACTTACAAACCAGTATGGAAACAAATCTCCCCAAATTTTCTGCCAAGGGCCCATCAAGGAAAGTGTGGAAATGTTGAATGGCTACTACTGAATATTGACTTTATCACATCCAGTGGGATCCCTGCTTGCACTGCCAAGGTACAAAGGGTAGTAAAGAAGCCAGCTTGAATTTAAAACCAGTCTGCATAGATTTAAATATTTCCTCTCCATCACATTCTTAGTTTCAAAAATTTAAATTATGATAAAAATTCATGTTTATTATATACATGATTTTATTTTTAATTCATCACCTTGAAGACTTTTATTTTGATAACACAATGAAAGTAAAACAGAAAGAAACCCTGCTGCTCTGATTGGAAACCTCAAGGTTATATAACTGTGTTTTTTTTCTTCATATCTTCTTCTATCCATTTCCTTTTCTCTTTTCTCGTTTCTCTGGACTCCTTTAGAAATATGAAGGCTTTGTCAAAGCTATGCTGCTGCAGAGGCCTTCATAATAAATCATCCTGTGGTATCTTAGAGCCCAGCCATGTTTCTACAGAGCCCCATGTAGAGTCGAGGACAGTTAATTTATTATGAACATGATTTAGTTGTCTCTCCTTTGTGTTTTGGACAGTTTTTAAAAAAGAATCTGCACCTGAGAGAGAGACGAGCTTGACACGTTGCTCCTATTTAATAACATGCTATGAAAAAAGTCATTATTTTCTCGTCGGGTGATGTGGCCTGTGTTCACTGCCTCCACGTGCGCTTTCCATCAAACTTACACTTCATTTATCGCATGCTGACTTTTTTTCCCCTGGTCGGGAAATGCTAACGTATTCACTGAACCCCTATAAGCTCATGAGCAAAGGTGAAGAGGCAAATATAATTTGCTGTAAGGTTGTAGCTTACTGCATGTGAACAAAAAGGGATCACCAATCATGAGTGCGGATGGAATTGGCTTCTAATATAATACATACAGGTAGGGGAGAAAACTTCTGGAATCAGCAATTTACTTAAAGCAAAGGTGTGTATAATTTACTGCCATCTAGTGATGAATTATAAACAACCAAGAAATGCATGTAATAGTTACTACGGAAGCTGCAGAGTGTCATAAATGGCTTGGTAGATCTCGGCATGCCATCAACTTCAAAAGTAAATCTTGGTTTAAAAAAGGTTGGGCGCCCCTGCTGCATGAGTTTAACTGTTCCGTCAGGTGATGAGGGACAGAATGAGAATTTATTCTGTTTTTTTTTTGTTTTTTTTATAAGGTTATTCTTTTTTTAATGCTAAACAAAAAGAATGTCCTCCATGTTTTAGGCACACCCATTCAAAATGGCCCCTCCCAGTCTATAGCCAGCCAAAAAATCCCCTCCAACTTCCAGCCACTGGCCTTCTCCTGGGCGTGCATATTATTCAGTCTGACTCCAGCCTTTCACTTAACTACAGGGTCTGACCAGGAGATGGCGCTTCTCTTTAGATCTTAATGTCCACAAATCATGACAGGAAGAATATTTTAGTACAAGGATTGATGTTTAAAACGGAGATGTAAGGGACCAGCCTAGGACCAGCCAGGGACCAACTAAGGGCCAGCCAAGGACCAGCCAAGGACCAGCCAAGGACCTGGTTGAAAGAGGAAGGAAGGAAGCATTCTCAATTCAAATTGTCAGAAATAGTGTTGAGTTCAAGGCTTTATATAGTGGACCAACAAAGCCTTGTTTTGGCTTAGAAAACATGCAAATTAAGCCAAAACGAGTCTTTGTTTTTGGTCCACACTATAAAGCCTGGATCTTAATGCTATTTCTGACATTATGAGATTAAAAAGCTTCCTGGATGGGAAGAGAAAGAGTCCAGTGGATTGTTATTTTTTACTTTTTTGGAACGACTACGACCTGGATGACTGAGAATCTTCACCGTCTCACCTTTTAAGCAGCTCATGGTCTCTTGTTCTTGTTTTAGTCTACTGTAGATAAACTCTGGTCTTACCAGCTACTACTACTGTTTTCATTCAGGTGATCATTATCGGATATTGATGCTTCAAGATCTAAAACATCTAATGGAGTTAGAGTGAGGATGAGAAAATGATATTCCTGACTGAGGGACCTAAATGATCTGGTTGACTTTTCCCTTCAAAGTGACCTGAGATGACGAGTTATGAACTGCTGCTATACTGAGTTGACCCAAGTGGCGCTGCGGGTAACTGCCGCCACCAACCAAGCCGCCATTGGAGCGTGCAGAAATGCAGACAGGACGTATGCACAGCACTGCACTGGGGATGCTGTATTGATGTTTTCGACGTAATGGTTTACTAAAAAAAACACCAAGCATATTTATGACAGCAACAAGCACCATGCTAGCAAGTCTTCTTCTACTAAAAAGCCTCAACTTCCTGTACCAAAGCTGTCGGGGTGAATGTCACTACGATCTGTACCATCAGCTCATTTGTGCATGCTCAAGCAGATGTTCATCAAGCTTGCCTTATAAAATGTAATTATGCTTCCAAAAGTTAAATAAAAGTTGCTATATTTAACTGTCAGAATACAGAACCGAGGACCTAGTACCCAGGCGAGACAGTCAGTGGGATTACTCAAAAAGCAATTGTTCAAAAACATTGATCTGTGCTTCAGCAGTTGCAGCAGCTAGCGCGTCTGAGGCAGGAAACTCTGGTTAACAAGTTCAGTTCATAGCCAGAGAGCAAGGTAGGATCCAGCTGGTAGGCTGCCATCAAGATGCGGTGGGCACCGTCCAGAGTGTCCCAGATGCTGCGGCAACGGAGAATATGCAGGAGTCCAAAGCCAGGCCTGGGGAACAGATCAGGGCAGACTCAGAGGTCCAGGTGTCCAAAGACAGTTCAGGCAAAACGTTCAGACAGGAACAGGCAGGCTCAGTGGTAGAGAAGCAGAACAGGTCAGGATCAGCAAATCAGAAATACCAAGGAACAAAAAACTCTCACCACTGACTAGACAGAAAAAGATAACATGGCTCTGATGACTGGATGCAAGCGCCTTAAATAGGGGCATGAGCAGGTGGATCAGATGAGCAGTGATGAGAAACTGGGCAGAGTTAGACAGGTGAATGAAATAAGTAATTAAGCTAGACATCAGTTCCAAGATCATGACATCAACTCACTAATGACTGCTAATACACAATTTATAAAATACAATGACAATTTGATGCTTTTTACATTTTCTCCATTAAGCAGTTAAACAAAACCGCAGAATATAAATAGACCGTGTTTATCTGTATTTTAATTGTTTTTTTCTTTAGATTACACACTATATACTAGGGGTGGAACGGTTCACAAAGTCCACGGTTCGGTTCGATTCACGGTTTCGTGGTCACGGTTTTCGGTTCGGTTCGATTCGGTATATGTTGATTGTTACACCGAAATCCCTTAAAAATTTATGGAATTAATGAAAAAATCCCCCAAAAAATAATGGATTGTAATTATTTTAAATGATCTGCAGAAACCCTGGATCATATCTGCATGTTTTGCTGCTTTGAATTGAATCATCTGGCGCATGCTCTCTACGATCTCCAAGGAACTCAGAGCGGAGCGGACGGGAGCCACAGTGGAGGCTGTAGGCTTTGCTTTGTGCAGGCGGTCTGGAGCGCAGCGGGGCTTCGCTTCTTCTTCTTCTTGTTTACTACTGGTGGTTGGCTTTGGTCGCAGTACCGCCACCTTCTGCTCTGGAGTGTAAACGCTTCGCCTATGAGAAAAAGGAGCAGCGCATGAACCAAACGCAACACACGCGAACCGAACCGAACGGTTCGGACGGTTTTCATAAATCGTCCCCTCCCTACTATATACCATAATGTTAACACAAAAGGACAAAATAAAACTCAAAAATGTTATATTTATGTTTACCGTAATTCCAAAGCTGAAAAAGTTAGCTCCAGGAAGTACCGGTATATAGGATCCCATTTCCAGCACAGATCGGGGACAGGCGACTGATAAAACTAAATGGATTTTAATGCATTTCATTTCTCCGGTTTCATAGCTTAACACATTGTTAACCTTTATCACATTATAGTTTAGTATTTTTAGGGAGGGAGAAACCTGATAATATTATAGGTCTGTTATACAAATTAAAATTGACCGTGCTACCAGTGGGGACTGGGTAGTGACAGGTGTCCACGCAGCTTCAGCCGGCGTCACATCTGCAGGAAATACAGCCTCTAATGCAGCACAGCCTGATTATGTTAATGCAGAGCTGCTTAAGTGGGCTCATCAGTTTGGGTTTTAACGCTTCCTCACCCATCAGCATGAAACAGCTGGACATGCATGTGCATCTTCTCACATGTCCTTCACCTGGTTCCTTTAAGTTTGGTATTAAAAAGCAGCACAAAAGAGGAAGAACTTCACAGCTCTGGATAATCTGCTCAGGGTGGGATATGAGCTTCCAGGGTTTCATTAACGATTGTTTTTCTGTTCACATGTCTTAGGTGTCGAGGAGAATGCTTTCCAGGAAGGCTTGCTTTGTGCTGATAGATAACAGATTAGTTTCACTTTGGAGCTCTGCTTTGTAACCAATGCTGAGTGCAGGGAAAATGTATTGATTCTACTTAATATTAGAGTTTGCCTGCAGCAGCAGCAGCATTGGTTTTATTCTAATTAGACGGAAAGATAAACACCTTTAGGTTTGTGGAGGTGACTCTATTTTCAGATTTAATGTCAACAAGTTTGTTTTATTAGACTGATGTTGTGTAAGTTTACCAGAGGATTATGAATATATTAAATAACTAGAACTGGAAGTTATAGTTAATATATAGCTCATTCAAATCAAGGGTAAAACTAATTAATTGTTATCAATTGAATGATTATAACTGTAATTTGCTTAATGACAAAGGATTTTAGTCTCTCAGATCAAAGGTTGGACAAAATCCAGCTGTTAAAAAATGGCTATCAGCAAAGTTATTAATCACCAACCAAATAAATGCGTCGGATGCTACTGAAAGAAGAGTGAATCCAGCCTGAGTGATAAATCTGTGTAAAATAAACACAAAATACTACGAGTTAAAATACAACTGTACCTTTTTTTAGATACTAATCACACAGTTATATTATATCTAATAACTAGTCAGACACTAAACACTAATGAGAAGCATAAGATAAACAAATAGAAGGGGAAGAAGTGTCCATTCAAAATTTGAGAGATGTTCAAGTTTTACGGTTTAAGCATGGAAAGTGTCCTTTAAAATAGCAGCAGATAAATATGAATAAACCCAAAATAACCCAGTCCTTCTTTTCACCGTAGACAAGCCATGATCTGCTTATCTGTTCTCCATTTTTCATTTGGATGAAATAATAGCTGCATGAATCATAACAGCAGACAAGATAGAGGAGAGCAGGAGGCGGGGTTACCAATCTACTCGCTCTGGAGAGCAGAGTTCGCTGCTTTTAGATGTTGTCTCCAAAGTCTCCAGTAGCAGAAAAAAGTCTCTAGATTTGGCGCTAGGAGCTTTTTAGAAATAAAAGCGCTAGAGGGGTCTGAAAAGTGGCTAAATATAGCGACTAAAGCGCTAAGTTGGCAACACTGCTCTTTGCATGGTTTGTTTTCAAATGGTTTGCTGCTGTCTGTTTGGACCTTTCTGAACATGTGCAGCAAATGGACTGATCCAATATGGTGGACACTGAAAGGGGGGGGCTGAGACACACTTAATAGTATCAGCCTTCTGATGGCATTTTAGCCAAAGGATTTATTTTTATCAAAAACATAATTAATGTGCAGAAATAAGGAATAGTTGTATTAACCATACATGTTTTATGGGGCCCCCAGGAACTCTGGGCCCTAGGCAACTGCCTGGTATTGCTTATGATATTATAACTGTGGATCATCTTGAGATTATTTGTCTTTTTTGGTATCAAATCTGTGAAAATCCACCAGATTGTATTTTTGCAAAGTCTCAGTGAACTAAAGTTGCTTAATCCCCAATTGTGAAAGAAATTGAGAAAAGCAGTGAAGCAGAAGGACGAGGAACGGAGTGTAATGGGAGGGGAAATGAGGAGGAGGGATATCCTGCCGTAAAGCTTCTTACCACCAAGCGTTTACAGCTTAAGAAAAGGCAGTGGAAGGTCGGTGAGGAACTGACGAGGAAGGACAGGCCTCCTGTGGGGGGGACAGTCATCTCCACCAGGGAAATAAAACAAGCAGCATTGTGGGAGGGTGTCCTGTTTCTCTCTAATCATCTCGCATGCCTCTGCAGAGACTCAGGTTCCTGTTAAAACCCAATGTGTGTGTGTGTATGTGTGTGTGTGTGTGTGTGTGGGGGGGGGGGGTATTTTAACAAAAAACATCCATCTCACAGTAAAACATTTTATTTTAGCCATAAATGAATCCAAAGATTTTCTGTTGCAAATCAAAGTTCCTCCCAAAGGGCAGAGTAAACACTCTGCTGTCCTCAGAGGTCGGTTTCTGTCGATTCAATGTTCTTTATTAAAGCTGCGTTGGCCTGATAATTAAGGAGGGAGCCTCCATTTGCAGCCGACTGTCAGAGCTGGTTCATGTCAAACCGTTTTCAGAGATTTAATTGTGCAGTGAATCAATTTTCTGTGCTGATGTGAAGGAATAGTGACTTCCCCGCTCTGGACGGGGCCCACCTTCTGACAGAAAGTGCCGGACTAAAATGACAGCCTCTGATTGTTTCTGATGGCTGAATATGAGCAGCATATTGCTCTATTGGCTCATTTTCTAGATGCATCTGTTTATTTAGGATCAACAGTTCCATCTCTGACACTCATTTAAATTGTCATTTCCTGATGCTGTGTTTTTTTTAAAGGCTTCAGGATTCTGCCAAAAGTCCACACACGCAATAAATACTACGAGCAGCGCTACTGCATTCAGACGCTCAATAACTTTTCCTCATGGGCCCGTTCAACAAGTAGAGAACTATGGGGCACAATAATCACACACCTGAGTGATTTTTCCTTCTCCGTGCGCGTGTGGTTTGATTTCCATGCGATCCAAGATGGCCGACATCCTACGTTGGCCAGTGTCCAAAGAAGCACATTGGACACTGGCCAACATTTTTCAGGCCAAGGACCCCAAAACTGATGGCGAGATGGAGCGGGGATCCCTACAGTGTGTTGAATTCATGTTAATGTGGATTTAAAGACATTTTAATCAGTGGAAAAAATTGCATGTGGGAATATAAAAAAAGTGTAACCAACAAAAACTTTTGCGACCCCCATGCTGTACCTCTGTGGACCCCCTAGGGGTCACGGACCCCCTGCTGAAGTCCTCTGGCTCTAGAAATAAATTAACTATGACTTTTTCATTTACTGTGGGAATAATGATTAACACAGTCAAATAAACACAGAACAAATTAAGGTTTTACCAAATTAAATTAACATAACAATCAAACCCCCATCAGAGCCAGCAGTTCGTCACACACAGCTGCTGCAGACGGGCTAACATATTTATTTGGGTTCTCTACCAGAGCCCTGGGAGCCTGAAGGTTCCGCCAGTATCTTAGCTGTTCCTTGAACTGAACTTTTCTGGATGGAGATGTCTGATGTATTTCCAGGGATCTACTGTAACTCCTCCAGTTTGGGGGCCACTGCCCCGAGGGCCCACATGACCATGGCTACCACTGATGCCTTGACCTTCCAGGTTTTCTGCAGCTCTTCTCTGTCCGGTTGGTTTGCCGTCACCATTCGGTCCGTCTGTATCTGGAAGTCCCACAGGATCTTGGCTCGATCATTCTCTACCATCTCTGGACGTGTTTCCCACTTTGACCTTGGGGTTTCCATTCTATACTCTGCACAGATGTTCTTGTATTGTATTCCAGCCACTTGGTGATGGCGCCCCATGTTAGCTTTCCCTGCCAGCATCTTACACCCTGCAGTTATCGATTGTGTTATGGTGGTAGATCTAGGCCTCTATTGCTCTTGTGCTCAGGGCTGGTCCTATATATATATGTGTATATATATATATATATATATATATATATACACTCACCGGCCACTTTATTAGGTACCCCATGCTAGTAACGGGTTGGACCCCCTTTTGCCTTCAGAACTGCCTCAATTCTTGGTGGCATAGATTCAACAAGGTGCTGGAAGCATTCCTCAGGGAGTTTGGTCCATATTGACATGATGGCATCACACAGTTGCCGCAGATTTGTCGGCTGCACATCCATGATGCGAATCTCCCGTTCCACCACATCCCAAAGATGCTCTATTGGATTGAGATCTGGTGACTGTGGAGGCCATTTGAGTACAGTGAACTCATTGTCATGTTCAAGAAACCAGTCTGAGGTGATTCCAGCTTTATGACATGGCGCATTATCCTGCTGAAAGTAGCCATCAGAAGTTGGGTACATTGTGGTCATAAAGGGATGGACATGGTCAGCAACAATACTCAGGTAGGCTGTGGCGTTGCAACGATGCTCAATTGGTACCAAGGGGCCCAAAGAGTGCCAAGAAAATATTCCCCACACCATGACACCACCACCACCAGCCTGAACCGTTGATACAAGGCAGGATGGATCCATGCTTTCATGTTGTAGACGCCAAATTCTGACCCTACCATCCGAATGTCGCAGCAGAAATCCAGACTCATCAGACCAGGCAACGTTTTTCCAATCTTCTATTGTCCAATTTCCATGAGCTTGTGCAAATTGTAGCCTCAGTTTCCTGTTCTTAGCTGAAAGGAGTGGCACCCGGTGTGGTCTTCTGCTGCTGTAGCCCATCTGCCTCAAAGTTCGACGTACTGTGCGTTCAGAGATGCTCTTCTGCCCACCTTGGTTGTAACGGGTGGTTATTTGAGTCACTGTTGCCCTTCTATCAGCTCCAACCAGTCTGGCCATTCTCCTCTGACCTCTGGCATCAACAAGGCATTTCCGCCCACAGAACTGCCGCTCACTGGATGTTTTTTCTTTTTCGGACCATTCTCTGTAAACCCTAGAGATGGTTGTGCGTGAAAATCCCAGTAGATCAGCAGTATCTGAAATACTCAGACCAGCCCTTCTGGCACCAACAATCATGCCACGTTCAAAGTCACTCAAATCACCTTTCTTCCCCATACTGATGCTCGCTTTGAACAGCAGGAGATTGTCTTGACCATGTCTACATGCCTAAATGCACTGAGTTGCCGCCATGTGAATGGCTGCTTAGAAATTAAGTGTTAAGGAGCAGTTGGACAGGTGTACCTAATAAAGTGGCCGGTGAGTGTATGTATATATATATTTACCGTTCGGTTCGACTGTCTCGGTTCGGTTCGCGTGTGTTGCGTTCGGTTCATGCGCTGCTCCTTTTTCTCATAGGCGAAGCGATAACACTCCAGAGTAGAAGGTGGCGGTACTGCGACCAAAGCCAACCACCAGTAGTAAACAAGAAGAAGAAGCGAAGCAGCGTAGCCGGGTGTAGCAAGGAAAAAAATCAGTTGTTGTGGAGAATTGTGTGGGTATGGCGAGTGGGAAAGAACAGGAGTTGGAAGACGCGCCAGCAGCACTTTATAGGTCTGCTGTATGGGACCACTTTGCATTTAGAGTGACCTACGATGACGGTGGAAAGAAAGCTGGGGATAAAAGTGCAACAGTGTGCAAGCATTGTGCAACACGTTTTGTTTGTCAGCGCACCGCTGCGCTCCAGACCGCCTGCACAAAGCAAAGCCTACAGCCCCCTCTGTGGCTCCCGTCCGCTCCGCTCTGAGTTCCTTGGAGATCGTAGAGAGCATGCGCCAGATGATTAAATTCAAAGCAGCAAAACATACGGAAATGATCCAGGGTTTACGCGGATCATTAAAAATAATTACAATTCATAATTTTTTTTTTCTTCATTAATTTCATTAATTTTTATTAATATTTTTATTTTTCGGTATAACAATCAACATATACCGAACCGAAAACTGTGACCACGAAACCGTGAACCGAACCGTGGATTTTGTGAACCGTTCCACCCCTAATATATATATTATGTATCAGCCACATTGACTAATTGTCACAGTCTTGGTTTTCCATTTGTTGTCCTCTGCTGCCCTCTTGTGTCCTCTTTCCCTAGCTCTGTTTTCTGCTCTGTCCTCACCTGTTTTCAATCCCCTCGTTAGCCCTCTCTTTGTCTCTGTCGCCTTTAAAAGCCCTCCCTCTTCAGTTCCTGTTTGCTGGATCCTCGTCTAACGTCTGTCTGCTTACATCGGCTCTGTTCGAAAACCTAGGAATTGTCCTCCAAGGACGCGGTCTACCTAGACTGGATCCTTCGAAGTCCTTGAAAATAAGGAGACCGGAAGAGTTTAGGCTGTGAATTCGACCACGTCTACCCTTCGGCGGGTTTTACCGCTGTATGCTCTGTTGCTTAGCAACCGTAAACGTTGACACACAAAGCAGGAAAAGAATGAATACAGAAGTTTTCAAAACTGTTTATTTCTTTTTTATTGTGAAGAGAACAAAGACTCACAAGAATCCAGAATGGAATAAAGGTTCCAACCACTGGGAGCAGGAACCAATCAAATCAAATGTAATGATAGAAACCTTAGTCAGTTAAAAAACCTGCTGCTGTCATTCTGCACATCTCTGATGTTGCTGCTATTTTCAAATATCCATTACTGTAAAAATGTCCATAGCTGCATATTGGTTATTTATTCCCCAGTTTTATATTCTTAAAACACTTTACAGAATTATATTGTTTATATTTTAACTCTTCCCTATTATGTTATTCTTATACATTTTTCTAAGGTCCACATTTGTGTGGCTATTTTCAATAATCCTTCTGTTACTGTAAATTTCCCCATTGTGGGACAATAAAGGGATTTTCTATTCTATTCTATAAAAGGGGTAGAAAGATATAAGTAAATCTAAACAATATATTTATAAAAAATATATCTGCTAAATCTCTAATATTCAACAACAAAAAATACGTAGTTAAGCATATTGTGCAAAACAGCAATAAAAAGATAAAAATCCTATCAGATTTATAGTCCCCACTCTGCAGATGTATTAGAATCTGTCCTTAAATTCCAGCCAAACCCATTTACACAGTAACAGATTAAAACCTTTAGATAGACCAAACATTACCGCCACATATCTGACTCAACACCCACGTGCGGATGCTGTTCCTGGACTTCAGTTCAGCGTTCAACACCATCATCCCACAGCACCTGGTGGAAAAGCTGGAACATCTGGGCTTCAACACACCCCTTCGAAACTGGCTGCTGGACTTCCTCACCAACAGACCTCAATCGGTCCGGGTCGGTCAGAACACCTCTGACGTCATCACCCTCAGCACGGGCTCCCCTCAGGGCTGCGTCCTGAGCCCCCTGCTGTTCACCCTGATGACATACAACATAGCGCTTGTACTTTCTGCGGAGGATGAGGACGGCCCGCCTGCCCCCGCCCATCCTCACAACCTTCTACAGAAGCACCATAGAGAGCATTCTGACCAGCTGTCTCTCTCTGTGGTGTGGAGGCTGCAGAGCCTCTGACTGGAAGAATGTGAGGAGGGTGGTGAGGACAGCAGAAGGAATCATTGGGGCACCTCTTCCCTCCATTAAGGACATTTCATCACAGCGCTGTGTGTCCCGAGCCCGTGACATCATCTAAGACCCCTCACACCCCCACCATGGACTGTTCTCCCTGCTGCCCTCTGGAAAGAGGTTCCGCAGCATCCGCTGCAGATCCACCAGGTTGTGCAACAGCTTCTTCCCCACCGCCATCAGACTGTTGAACCTTTGATCCACAAACCGAACTCTGCACCTATTGCACATTATCGGGCATCAAATGCTGCTGAACGTTTAACTTTTAGCCCTTGTTCATCTCATTTCTATTTTCAATAACATTTGTAACAATAACAAAAATGCACAATAACATTGTGCATTTTTTGCACAAATGCCTATTTGCACTGAACCACTGAAACTTGCACACTGTCTCTTATCCTCTGCACTGTTCACACTTTCACTGCTGCACTTTCTGTATTTTTGTATAACTTGTGCCATTTGAAATATCAATGCAACGTTCATAAGCTGTATGTAACACAATTTCGTTCTGTATGCACTCTGTGCATACAAAATGACAAATAAAGAAGTCTAAGTCTAAGTCAATAACCATTAAAACAACTATTTTCATTAATCTCAGACGGAACTATTAAATGACTTGTATTATATTAAACTGAATTTCCAATTTTCACCACTGTTCGGCGCCAAGTAGGCCTAACCTTTCCTCTGATCACAGCTTCCTTGGTCTCGCAATGAATCCTGGGATATCCATGATTACCGAGGATACATCAGACCCGTCCTTCAAATCGGGCAAAAAGAAGGACGCATTTTAAGGCCGCATAACGAGGACTCTTGGAATCCGACCAGACCTCGGCGCCGCGCTATGACGTAATCGGCCTTCGAATCCGGTCTTCTAAGGATGCGTCCTAGGTTTTCGAACAGAGCCATCGTCTCTCCCTGGCTCCTAGAGTTTGGTTTTCCCCTGATGTCTCCTTGGTTCTGGTTCGTTGATTCCTGCCTCAGTTCCTGTGAACCTCATTAAACCCACCTAAATTCACCTCTGCCTACTTGCCTCTGCATTTGGGTCCTCAAACCAACACCAAATCCTGACACTAATTACAGAACAAATATTTATATGTGCATAAATAATGATAAAAAAAAACATATTTTGAAAAAGTTTTGAAAGAAGTTTGCACAAACTTAGGACAAAATGCCTTTAGTTAGACACATTAATTTATCATTCACTACCTTTTGACAAAAAAGTCTTGATAATCACAAAAAATTATAAAAAAAATTAACATAAAATAAAAAAAGAAAAAACAAAATAATATCTTTACTCTCTTTTGTAAATGTTTTTGTTGTTGGCATTCATATAAATACACAGGTGTGATACCCAAGTATACATTTGATTGGTTTTTCTCTATTTTGAAGTTATAGCGCCTCCAGGAGAAAACTCCACCCGCCGCTACTGGTTATAGGACAGCTAGGAAAAGTTTCAGTCACTTAGCCTCATAGTTTCTGCTGTGAAACTAACTTTAAACTTCATAATTGTGAAAATAAAAGATAATTCATTTTCTAGGGATTAGGATTATAAACTGATCAGCTGAATTCAGAAGTGGACCATCCGGTTCTGTTGGATACAGGCGACACCTTCTTATAATAAAAACAATTTTATGAACCAGGATAAAGATAAAAACGAATTTTTTTTATTTTAACAGTTTTTATTTTACACAACATAACAACACAGTACATGTTGTTTTTTTTTACTGTACAGAAGCTTTCTGGGAGCTTGTGATGAACACGGGCTAAAGTATACCAATGTCAGTGAAAAGCTCACAAGAGAATCACCTTTTCTTTTCTCCTTTAAAAATAACAATTTGATTAGAGGTCCTTTAAAATTTTTCTTCTGTTTGTTGATTCTTGTCTCTATATGTCAAGAAAACGTCTGCACCCTCCGTTAGGTAAGAAAGGCTATGTGTGAAATCCGTCTCTTCCTTTAGACCAATCCTTCGCCTGTGGAGTTAGAGGTTCTGTTAGGGAGGTTCTGTTAGTGCAAAAGAAGGCACCACTGCTGTCCTTTCTGCCACAGAGTCGGTGGATGTCGTATGCGAGTGCGTGACTTTAAAAACGCTGTGCTTTTCCTCCTGCTCTGCGGATCTTCCTCCTCTCCATCCCCCGATGATGATGATCCCCTTTGTGGTATTTTCAGATAAGGTGAATGTGAATTCAGAAAGGATGAGGCAGGCTCATTGTCTTATTTTTACTCATTTTTTGTTTTTTTCTCCGTTTGTGCTATAAAGTGGATCCTGTAAGACAACGCCAACGCTACGAGACAAGGCATGTTATCTGTTTACCAAATGAGGACAAACCTGTAAAACGAGTACAAAAAACAAAAAAGACATGTGGAGAAAATTGATAATAATAACCCAAAAAAAACATATACATTAAAGCACAAACTTTCATCCAGAAAACGTAAAGAATCCCCTCAGGCGTGCCTGAAAATGGAAAACGAACCTCCCGACAGGCTCGGCCTTCGGTCGTAAAAATAAATCCAAACGCACCGCAAACACTTAAAACACTCACATTTAAAAGGGTGATGAGTAAACCAAGTTTCTGTGCTGCCATGTTTAGACGGTGCTTTCTAAGATCCAGTCCGACTCACAGCGTCCTCTCTCCGAGTCTCCGTCCTCGTCTTTGGAGAGCAGCATCCCGCTCATGGACTGGCTCCGTTTGTTCCGCGCCATGCGCCCCAACTTGGTCACCCCTCCCACTCTCTGATGGGGCGAGTGAGTCTTTGAGGCTTCCTCGCTGAACGAGTACCTCCTCCTCCTAGGCCTGTTCCAGCCTCCCTCCTCTGTGGGAAGAGTCTGGTACTTTGCCAGGGAGGAGCCGGAGCGAGGAGCCCGCCGCAGAACCGGAGTTTCTCTAAATCGTATGGAAGGAACCGGGCTGGAGGCGGGATGGAGGGGGGAGAAGGGGGAGGGAACAAAGGGGGGGGCTGGGCTTCTGTTCAGACTGGTGGAGTTATTGCGGTTGGTGTTGAGGTTCTCCAATGGGGTGGAAGGGGGGAGCAGGGCAGAGCTGGGGGTGGAAGAAGTGGGGAGGGGAGAGGAGGCCGGTGCGTTGGAGACGGAGGACCCCGGCTTACTGGGAGCCGGCTTCCGCTTTGACTTGTTCAGGGAGCCGCTGGCGTTGGTCGGTGACCCGATGCCAGCTGGAGCTCTTTGTTCACCGGCTTTGTCCTGGTCTTCAGCCCCGGACGCCGGGCTGTGGGCCCCCCAGCTCTGGCTGAGGGCGGACGTGGCCGTAGAGCAGTAGGGAAGGGAGCACTCTGACGACTGGGTGACGGTATCCTTCTCCCTGCCTCCTCCTCCCGACGCTCCGCTCCTCTTCTTGGAGTCCGCGGAGAGCTCGTCCAGCCCTACGGATCCGTGTTTGGAGGAGCTGGGAGTCACAACGCATCCCTGCGCCTGCTGCCCGTTGGTCTGCGAGTGGACGTTGGTCATCGACAAAGAAACACCTTTACCTCCCTCACCTGGGTTACAAACCTGAGGAAACAGGAAAAGACAAATGTTGGATCTTTGCTCCCATAATTAAAAAGATTGAGATTTTTTATCTTCAAGGTTCAACATCAGAATGAATCTGTAATCGAAACAACACCAGGGGGTGCTGGTGAGCTGGTCTGTTCACACTGAATGCAATTTGAGCTGCATTAAAGCGCGTCCATTAAAGTGAGTCCAGATGCTCCTGCTGCTCCTGTGTTCGATGCCAGAGAGCAGCTTTGCTATCTTAGCTGTGATCAGCGGGTAGAAAGTAGTTAGAATCTATGTTGAAGTGAGAAAGTCCTCCTGAAAACATGGTCTGTGCAGTCAGTTCATCCAGATTACCATCCTGCCTTCAAAGATTATTTCTCTGTGGGAGCCGCTCAGACCCCCACATACCGGCGCTGCGCTGTCACTGGGAATCCCCAGCAGCAGCTGCCTCAGGCCCGCTCGCCTCTCCAGGGTTTTCCCCTCCTGTTGGTGGCGGCTGGAAGTAGATGTTAGCGTTTTTCAGGTCTGTGCTACAAACTGCAGGCAGCAGGATAATAAAAGCCAACATATTCTGCCGGCAGGTTTCTACATTTGAAGTACTCTGCATAGGGATGGGAATCGAAAAGCGGTTCCTGTTCAGAACCGGTTCTGTTTGTTCCAATTCCATGGCACCGTTTGGCAGCTCGCTGAACGATTCTCTTAACGGTTCCAGGCAGCACCAGAGCTTAGCGCTGGGCAGCACGACTTACGTCATGTTTTTTACGCAAGTTATGCGCACAGCATTCAGTAAGAAGGTACAGCGTGACCAGGCGTAAGTCTAGAAAAGCAACAAAAAAAAAAATGGCGTCCCATCAGGTAAACCGATCTAAAGTTTGGATGTAAAGTGGCAATAACATCTGCGGGAGGAAATACATCCAACGTGCAGAAACACCTGCCTTCACGCCATGGCATACATTTTTACAAATGCCATGTTTTTGATTTTTCCGGACAGAAGCTAAAGTTACGACCATCATGGAAGGCAACTCTAGTGGTTAGTAGTAGAAATAAACCAGTTTCCTTTCTCTCTGTAGGTTATCAAACATGCTACGAAGTTGCTCTGCAGTTCAGGGAGCGAGGGAAGGGTGACGCTCATTTATTTAAATCAGGGGGAGATGAGTTTATTTCATGAAATTTTACAGTAATGCTTTTTCATTAAACGGATGCCTTCTCCATTAGATGTAGATGACTGTGAGGAGACGGGCAGCCTGGCTGGATCAGAGGCTGCAGCTCCCGTTCACTGCCTTCTGTTTTCACCGAGGCAGGCAGAGATAGAATGACCCAGGAGAAGGTAGACCAATGTCACCGTGCGCTTACCAAGTTCATTGATAGAATCAATAAGAGAATCGATAAGGAATCGAATTGTCTGCATCAGCAGTGCTGTGTCTCTCTCCCTGCGTCGAGCAGCTAAAATAAAATTTTTCCAACTCCGGCAGCTGCTGCTTGTGCAGCGCCTCACGCGCCTCAGATGATCAGAAGACTCATGAGGAGATGCTCCTGCTGCTCATAACTCGCTGCAGGACCTTTTGCTGCGCCTTGATGTGCGTCAACCATTGACTTTACATGTAAACTGCTGCTTGTGGTCTGAATGTAGCGTTACGGTTTCCCACAATCCTTTAGGTGTGAGTGCGTACCGGCCCCGCCCTCCTTCAGGGTTAACATAAATCCATCATTACTTCTCTCTGATGCATAAACTTCACACCTTCATCTAAATTTGTGTAACTTTAGTTTTCTGTTGTTTTTTTCCAGAAGCTGTTTCCCAGTTTGACCAGCTATCAGGTTATCATCCCATAATGGCGTCTGTGAGGCTGAAGGCCGTCTGGATTCAGCTCAGCAGTCTGGAGCTCCTCTCCTTCCCTGGATAGAGATCCAGTTTGGACCCATGGGAGGAAGATGACGAAGAGGAGTTGCAGCTTGATGGTTTCTGAACAACTGAATGTTTAAATAGTTGAGAACAGATCAGTTAATGATCCATTGATTCATTTTGTACTTTATAGATTCATTAGAATAATCACAGACGGTTTATTAAAACTCTGATGTGACAGATCAACATTTTCCTCTCAAATGAATCCAATTATTATTTCCAAGCTCTCCATTCTGAATCGATCCATCATGTGCCAACTTGATGGGAGTTTATTGCAAACCAGCCAGTCGCTGGTAACCATGGCAGCAGTGGTAAGATCATGCATGGCGACAGAGACCCACCTTGTAGCGAATCATCAGGATTATGATGAAGACGAGCACCGAGGCCACTATTATCCCTCCGATGATGATGATCATCGTCCCGCCCAGGAACTGGGACTGCATAAAGTAACACTTCATGTACTCCGACTCGGTGGTGAACTGCACACAGCCCACCACTCGCGTGGCCGTCAGGGAGGTGATGACGTCATCATAGATCGCCAAGACGCAGAGGTCGTACGGCGTCCCCGCTGCCAGGTTGTTGACCAGGAAGTTCTTGCTTGATGGAGGAATCATCCTGAGGGAGAAAAGGACAACTGGCTTCATTTCAGCTCGTCCAGAAGTTCATTCTTTTTATTACTGAGATCTGATTTATTAGAAAATAAAAACTTTTTAGTAAAAAAGGATAAACATCATTATTTGTGCTTGTGTGATTTATAAAGATTGAAAATGAGAAAACTGTAGCATCTATGTTGAGGTTATAGAGTCAGGACAGTTTTCACAACATCCGTATATTTATAGATGTGTATATAGAGGACAAAAAATGTAGAATACAAGATGTGAATGTAAATGTGAAACAAGTAGATAAAATAATTATATAATTTCTAGTATATATTATAAAATATTCATTGTTTAACTATTTATAACATATATAAATAGTTAGTAGTATAATAGTAAAGTTAGCTATTATAAACGTAGTTATAATAGCCTGGTTCTGCTGGAGGTTTCTTCCTGTTCAAAGGGAGTTTTTCCTCTCCACTGTCGCTACAAGCATGCTTAGTGTGAGGGATTGCTGAAGAGTCAATGAGTCGATGCAATCAGCTGGTTTTTCTTAGATAGAAAACTTTGAATCAATCTGACTGGATGATCTGGTGAACTGGAAAGTGACCTGAGATGACATGATGTGAATTGGAGCTATAGAAATAAACTGAATAGAATTGAAGATAATGATATTAATATATAATATAAATAATATTTGAAACATATTAAATAAATAATTAGTATGAAAATTGTAAAACATACAACTAAATATAATCATTATTTGTCATAGAAACATTTTTTAATCACAAAAAAATAAACTTTTCAAAAGTAATGCTTGAATAAAAATAAAAATCAGTGTTTCTGGCTTTTTCTCTGGAGAGAGGAGTAAAAACAGACTTAAAAACAAAAAAATTTAGAAATAATATGTTAATAAAATGACATTTGAAATAGAATAAAAACAGAAAATTTAAGCAACGGAGGGAGGAAAGGTAATCTCTCTTTACTTCTGCTTTTTAAAATACAATTTTTTTCAAAGGTTAATTTCTGGATTTCCTTTTTTTCAATAAAAAAAAAACAGGAACGGAATAAAATTGAGTTCATACTTTAGAACTGAAAAAATGCGATCAGTCTTTCCAGGTAAAGTAATTTAGTTTTGTGCTTTATTTCTCTTTTAGCAAACAAACTTTTCCTCCATGCTTCACTGGGAAGAAACCATACGGCCACCCAGATGCATGCTGGTCCTGCATTGACAGCCTAAACCAAATTCACCTAAATAACTACCCAGAAACGAAAAACTAAATTACTAAAAAAATATCTCAAAACAAATCAACAATAAAGTAAAAATGAATATATGGAGCCAAATTGGTCTCAATGTGATTCATACAGGACAAGATCCACACATGCATGGCACATGATTCCCTGGTGCATAAACAATTATAAAGTAAATTACAAAGAACAAGTGGTCTTTAAACTTCACTGCATTTGTGTGTGGATCTTTTAGACTTTCCTGACGCACCTCAATACAAAAATGCATTTTTTTAAGCAGGCAATGGTTTGCCACCAATCGCAAAGCTCCCTTGTATAAGCCAATCACAAGAAACTAAACAGATCCACCACATGTATGCAGCTACAAGGAGCGACTTAATACAGTTCTCGACAATTCCACAAAATGTCGAAAGCTGTATGTAAAGAAAGAAAGTTTTGTTTTTTATACACTCTGTGTGTACAAACGGACAACAAGTTTGTTTAAGTCTAAGTCATAATTGGCTCCTACAAAAAAAGAAATAATTAATTGATCTCAAAACCTTTTTTCATTCCAAAGTTTTTCAAAATTTTATTTCTGAATATTTTTTTTTTTTTGCTGAGATTTTTATGGAACAAACTTCACTCCATAGCTTCATCCTTTTCTGCATATAAATGCTCTGGATCTTCCTCATTAGATGGTTAATCAAGTCCCTCCCTGATCCAAATGGGGCCCCCGGCCTCAGCGTTTGGCCCTCAGAGGCCACAGTCAGGTCAGAGCATCTGGCTCAGACTTGGAGGTCAGGACACTGGTTCAGGTTTAACGGTCAGCACTAAGAGCTGTGGGATAAATGCAGCAGTAGGTCAGCTGACGGCAGTGTGTGTCCGTGAATGCTAATAGGACCGTCTAAATGTTAAATGGCCACCACGTCTCCTCCATCTTCCTCACTCGATGTTTTAATCACCGCAACAAGGAAGTTAAGCAGAGCACATGGATTAACGGTAAGAGTGACGACGGCGGCTGCAGGTTAACGGCAGGAACCGATGTCACTAAATCCTGCAGGCTTAAGGGAAAGTGGCCACGTTTGAAAACAACGTGTCCGAACAGGCGGAGATTAATCTCCCTAATATTGCTGCGCTTCCGGGCTTCGTTTGGGTCTAATAACGACTTTGGTTCTGTCACATTAGTCAGCATTAAGTAATGGGAGGCATTTTTCTCTTTGCCATTCTGCCCTCTGTAAGGCTGACACACTCGGTGTTTACTGACTCATTAAAACCCTGAAACCCTCAGAAACACAGAAAAACATCTCCAAACAACAGGACTAATGAATATCCTGCTGATGGACGCATCAATTATTATTATTTCTTCTGGACTTCAATTGGCTTTGGAAAAACTCGGGGAAAACAAAGTGAAGCAAAGGTCAAAGCATCAGGTTGTATTGTGATCACAAACATAATAAATTCTGCAGCCGAACTGAAAGTTGCCCCAAAATGTAATAAAATTATGGATGAATTCTGTAACAACCTGCATCTGTTGGATCTATTGGAGCCTAAATTGTTACATTAAAATGATGGTTTCATAGGAAAATGAAAAATGTTCATATTGCAATGTTGGATCTACCCAGATGAAAAAAAATTAACTAAAAATAGAAGGAATCCGAACAAAGATAAATTAACTAAAACGCGGCAAAGTTCTGTTCTTCTGTACAGATAAAAATAGGATAAAAATACGGAATGAATCCGAAAACAGGTTTCGTTAATAGAAATTACCAAAAAATGCAAACAAGAAATAAAACATTGAGAAATTTCTTATATTTAATTTTTTTGTAGATTTTTTTTCAGTTTTTTTTCTAATTTAAATTTGTCTTTTGATTTATTTTTTTTTAATATTTCAAAGAATTAGTTTTCATTTAGAGTTAATTTTAGAACTTAATTTTGTAAAATAGATTTTTCCAGATCTTATTCTCTTCTTCTGGGGGTGGGGCTTTTGTCTGGTCTGCTTTCTATTGGTCTGCTGGACGTTATTATTGGTCTGGAGCGAAAGGATTGGATTGGGCTGGAAGTGAAACAACCGGGATAGAATTTACTTTGTTAAACTATAAAAAAAAATGGTTCTTTGCTTGAAACAATAATGGAAGAAAAGGGTCAAACGAGTGCAAGTCACCCGCCTTAAAATCTCGGCTCTGATCGGCATGCTGTGGGAACACCAGAGCCGGTTCAACCCGCTAAATTACGTGATACAATTGAACGCAACGCAACGGATGTCAACACACTGCGCCAGTCGCCTCTGATCTAACAAGCAGAATCAACTCTGTTTACATTGGATAAACTTGGAGCAGCTCTGGTTAGAGGGATTCAGATAGATAACAGAGCGAAACAATAAAGCACACTGACTACGCCCTAGCTTCCTTCCATTTGGCTCTCCATTGTTTACGTCCCTGATTTCTGTCGCATTGGTGACATCATCAACACTAACCCAGCGTGATAATGTCACCAAACATGCAGGTGCCAGTGAGGGGTTAGATCCAGCTTTTATTGGAAGGAGCCAAATGCTGATTGTTAGTGGGTCAACCCATGATTAAAAAACAGGAGTTAACCTGCTATTTTCAGTGGGAAAGAGGTTAAAGTCAGACTGTTTTCCATCTATGCAGAGGTCTGAGCGGCTGAACCATCCAACCGGACCAATCAGAATGCAGAGATTTGATCTGAGCTGTGCTTCTCTGAACCCACACACATAATTTCCCTTTTTATAGTATGTCTTTTATTTCGGCCTCCTTCCTGTTTAGTAGAGTGAGCCCTGAGCTAACCCATCCAAACAGACTCATTCATCGGGCCTAATTTCTCTGTGTGTGAGCCGCATCTTGCTGCCAGTCTTTCCAGCCCTACAGTGGGCAGATGACGGCCTTGGCTGAGACTATTCCACTAATCTGTCTGCTGCGCTCTGCCAAGCCCTCAGCCCCAGCAGCCGTCTGTGCATCTGTGTGTTTCTACTTCCTTTATGTCTGCAGCAGACAGGGGAATTATCTGAACATGCATCAGCTCCCATTCCAGTCTGTCATGGCTGCTCCGTCTTTCTTGTGGCTACCTGCCAGCGTCCATCATGGTGCCTTAAACCTGGATTCGCCCTGGAGGTAAGGCTTGTATCAGTTTTGACGTGCGCGGTGAGCAGCTGCAGATTCACTGACTGCGGCGCGCGACAAAGAAGGACTCTTGCTGCGGCGCTTCAGCCTTTGTCTCAGGAGAAATGAATGCCTCCATTCAGGGAACAGCCATTCTGGATTGTTCTATTTGGAGCTATTTCACTTGATTAAACTTTGGACAAAGCCTGCAGGCCCCGAACACAGCGCTCCAGGGGATAAAAGAGCTTTCATGTCAGCAACTCAGTAAGAAAGAAAGAAAGCAGAAGGTTTTGTGGAGGAGCTCTCCTGGTCACCACGAGTCACAGCTTCAAAGCTGCATTTCCAGAGGTTTCTTTTGAAGACGGACTGCTTCTCAGAAATGTGTGATATTTCTGTGCTTACTTTCAATGATGTATTGTATTCACTAAATGAATCAACTACAACAACAAATCTCTCAGAGTTTCAGTTTGCAGGTATAGGAACTAATTCAAATGTCAGATTACTCACAAAGAAGTGAAACTATGAGGCACTACGAGGCACTGAAATTTATCTGACAACAGAAGAAGAAATCTGTCTGCATGATAACAGCTTTAAAAACAAAAAAGGAAAAGCTACAGTTTAACTCACAGATTATTATTATTATTACTAAGGACCAATATGTTGAACATGACGCACCAACTGCTACCACTGAGGATGTCTTTAATGAAGGATTTGAAGGAAGTGCAAACTCAATATAAACTGAAGGACCTAGAAGTTTGCAGATGTTTATCAGGGCATAATAAATGAGCCACAGCAGCAGCCAATCAGAGACAGGCCTTTTACATCTTGTCAAGTAAAGAGCTCATAACAAAGCAACCATTCAAAATGGCCCTTCCAAGTCAAACACCACTTAATTACAGGGTCTGACCAGGAGATGGCGCTTCTCTTTAGATGTTAATGTAGGGGACCAACCAAGGAACAGCCAAAGACAAACAAAGGGCCAGCAAAGAGCCATCCAAGGACCAGTCAGGGACCAGCTAAGGGCCAGCTAAGGGCCATCCAAGGACCAGCCAGGGACCAGCTAAGGACCAACCAAGGGCCATCCAAAGACCAGTCAGGGACCAGCTAAGGACCAACCAAGGAGGGCCAGCTAAGGGCCATCCAAGGGCCAACCAAGGACCAGCCAAGGACCAACCAAGGGCCAGCTGAGGGCCAACCAAGGGCCAGCTAAGGGCCAGCCAAGGGCAAACCAAGGACCAGCTGAGGGCCAACCAAGGACCAGCTAAGGGCCAGCCAAAGGCCAACCAAGGACAAGCCAAGGGCCAGCCAAGGGCTAGCTAAGGGCCAGCAAAAGGCCAACCAAGGGCCAGCTAAGGGCCAGCCAAGGGCAAACCAAGGACCAGCTGAGGGCCAACCAAGGACCAGCCTAGGGCCAACCAAGTACAAGACAAGGGCCAACCAAGGGCCAGCTAAGGGCCAACCAAGAACCAGCTGAGGGCCAACCAAGGACCAGCCAAGGGCCAACCAAGGGCCAGCCAAGGGCCAGCCAAGGGCCAACCAAGGACCAGCTGAGGGCCAACCAAGGACCAGCCAAGGGCCCATCAAATTAAGTGGGGACATTTTGAATGGATACTAGTGTAAGTTAGACGCATGGACATTATGTGAGGAGAATGACCTGTCCATCACAGCAGCTGCGTTTGATTCTAGTGGCCGCATCCTGCAAGGACCCAGTCTGTCTGGACTGGAGGTCTCTGAAAATAAGGAGACTGGAAGAGTTTTGGCTATGGATTCAAACAGGTCAAGCCTTCTCCAACCTTTCAACGCCTGTACGCTCTGTCACCTAGCAACCGTGATAGTTGACGCACAAAGTAGGCAAAGAATGAATGCAAAACTTCTCACTGCCGTTCTGAGTGTTTATAACATTTCCAAGGAGCTTTAGCAGCAGTACCGTCGTCTCAGATATCAGTCCCCACACTGCAGAGATATTATAATCTGGGCTTCAATATCAGCCAAACCCATTTCCACAGTAACAGAGAAAACCTTTCAGTAATCCCGCAACATATCTGACTCTATCACCATTAACAACTATTTTTATTCTTTTCAGACGGAACCATTCACAGACTTGGATTATATTGCACTGCACTTCAAATATTCACCACTGTTTGGCGCCATTTCCCTTTTTCCTCTGAGCACGGAGGAGCCGGTTTGCTTGGGCTCGTGATAAATCATGGGATAACCAAGGCTATGGAGGATACAGCAGACCCGTCCTTCAAAACGGGCAAAAAAAGGACGGAATTGTCAGCCGCATAACGAGGAGTCTTGGAGTCCGAACAGGCCTCGGCGTGCTATGATGTAATCGGATGAATTTGCCTTTCAGAGGACGCAGCCGCCGGATTCAAACTCAGCAAAAGTGTGACTTGTGATCCAACTCAGATGCTTGTTGGTGGCAGGTTGAGATGCTGATTGGCTGCTTCCCAGATGGATGAGCCTCGATTGCATGAATGTCAAAGATCCACCTTATTCAGCCGAACTTCCTGTTTGGCTTCATTCATAACAATTATGTAAATATTGGAAGTATTTAACATTTCTTTTTACCGTCCGAAGTGATGGATGGCGACTCGGTGCCATGATTTTACCAAATGAAAGCGAACAATGACACCTTCATCCTTTAAAACACAGACTTAAAGTGTATTTTTTCAGGTATATATTTCCCTCCTAAGCTGCGTATCCGGAGTGTATAACATTAATGAATTATGATAAATGTGATATAAGGAAACTTGGCTAAGAGGAAACTTTTAATGTGTTTGCTTTTTTTTTTTTTACCAAGAGGGAAATGGAGTCTAAATTTAGGCCGGTCTCATTAATGCAGCGTGCAGCAGCACAGATGTCAGAACAGCGAACTGCTGAAGTCGTCCCAGATATCCGAGGTGTTTCAGCATCCATCTGCAGAGCTTAGCAGCATTAGCTAACTCATCATGCAGTGGTTTCCTCCTTTCATACATTATCTCTGCAAACTGTAACATCTTTTTTTGACTTTCTGGTAAATCCCTGAGCTCCTTCTGCGCAGTGAAACCACACCCAGCTCCTCCTCACTGTGGGATCTTCTCTTCTGCTCACAGTTTGACCTTAAAACCCCAGAAGCTTTTAAAAATAACGCCCAGATGTTTGTTCTGCTTTATGTTTGGTGTCAATCAGAACTGAAACAGGAGACATGGTTTTCATGCTTTAAGCACAGCTGATCTGGGTGATGTAGAGGGCCCCCAGGGGCTGCTGGCAGGGATAGAGTACTTCCCGCTAGGAAAAGCGAGGGACAGGCAGCCATTTTCTCAAAGCTCTGAGTCATTCTTTAACTCTGAATTACAAAAAAACAACTGATGTGTAACTTTTCTTACTCTTTCTTTTGTACCTATCAAATGGGAACCAGTCCCTGTGGCTTGATGGATCTGATGGAGTGAAGAACAGCCACAGAAGAAACACTTTGAGAGGTATAACAGAAATAAAATCGCAGCAGGTGAACATGTGGACAGAAGGAAGGGAGGAAATCCGAGGAGATCAGGGAGAAGGAAAACCTTTGGATCGTTGTTTTCCTTCAGTATTTAGAGTTTCCACAGCAGCAGAGGTTTAGGGAAGGAATCTGCTTCCTCACAGGCTGTGAGAAGTGTTTTTAATTCAGACTAATTTTCATGTGAATGTGCTTTACTGGAGGCATCCATGTTTGTCAAAGAACACTACTGCCACCTACTGGTTAGTGACATTGTCACGGTGCGGTATCGGCTGTTGATCAAGTCCCAGTGCTGTATCTGGTGTTTGTCACAACGCGCTATTATCCAAGTCATCTTGAAAACATTCTTCTTCCAAATGTTGGCTACATATTACGGGTTTTTTCTCTGGCCAGAAGTTCGATGGCAAATCCTCCCTCTTCAAGTTGGCGATCCAACGACCAACCCGTCCGTGGAGGATCAGGAATCAGAAAGGTGGAATAACTCTTTTTTTTTCACTTTTACCCGATGTATTCCAGCATCCAGCTGCCATGCACGTGGGCATTGTCAGTTTCACTATAGCTCTGGTGAATTTCAATGGTGAAGTCCTCTGGAAATCTTCAATAATTGTTGTTGATTGCAGATGTGTCTAGTAGTTCCCATTGATTTAGCTTGGAAAGCGGGGAGAATGGCGCTAGGCTAACCGCACCGTGACGTCACTGCTGGAAGATGGCAGGAGGGAGGGGCTACTATATTTATTTGGTTATAGTTAGAGTGGCATGGTTAGTTATGCTGCTATAGGCTTAGACTGCTGGAGGACATAGGGACCTCTTTTCCTCACTCTGCTTTATTCTTTATTTTCTATCCTCCCATTCTGTTGTATTTGTTAGTTCAACCTCTAACTTTATGCCTTTTCTGCTTTTTGGCTGTGACTCCACTGTTTTTTTGTTTTTCTTTTTTGCTCTTAAAAGGGAGTTTTTCCTCTCCACTGTTGCTTCATGCATGCTCAGTGCTGTGGAGTCTATGAAATGAATCCAAGCTGATATCTACTAATCTGGATGTATAAAGTGACCTGAAAGGACATGTGTTGTAAAGTAGAGCTATAAAAACTTACTGAATTGAGTGAATTTGACTTGTCCAACCATTTTAGCGACACACCACTTCTTGGCTTGTCCTATAATGATGGATTTCATCAGGTTTCTCAACCTGAACATCTCAATATTTCTCTCTTTTATTGCATTTTAATAAGGCAAACTCTTCCTTTTGTGTTGACGTGGTTGATTTTCTGTGTGACCGACTGGGCAGCGGGCCCAGCACCGGAAGAGAAATACAATAAGCAGGACAACCTGTGCCAAAACTCCGGCGCTGTATCAGTATTCACCAACTAATCTCACGTTTCTTCTTTGAGCAAAACCCAATGAGCTCCTGGTGTGCGGTTGTGCAGCCATAACCCCGCTAAGGATGGAGGGATGGATGAGTTTTCTGGTCAGGTTTCAGCACACAATCGCCTATTATAACCAATGCATCTCAGCCTTTCTGCAGATCAAAGGTCCAGAGGGTTTGAATAACCAGGACTATTTTCCTGTAAGGCTTTGAACCGATGTATTTAATTCATAGTTAGCTGGAAACATATTGAACTCCTCACACCCAGGCTGAGTAATGCTGAGGAGGTGAAGACGAAAAATGTCAATGTGTGGAAAATCAATAAACTCTCACTGAACCTGAAAAATAAGTGCTTTATCCACAACAACGGGGCCAAGTTCTCCTCGTCTATTAGTCTCTTTGCCTCCATGTTTCAGCGCTCTACCTCCCCGTTGTCCTCCTTATATTCCAATTTACTGTTCATCTTTCCATCTGTTCTGTTGCTCTGCTCCCTGTTTGTGTAGTGAAGAAGAAGAATCAATGAGATGCTCCTTTGTGCTGGCAGAGGTTCTGATCGGCAATCAATGCCCCACCCAAAGACAAGAGAAATGCAAGATAGCATAGATGAACAGATGCCATTGCACTAAAACGAGAAATGTTTCTTTTTCCTTGAACTAGAAACATGCTTTATTGATGACATTGATACCGTACACACAGTACTCTGTTAAATCAGAAAGCACATTCAAGATCTTCTTCTAACTTCATCGGAAATTTTTTTTAAGGATTGAACGTATTTTTAATCTTATTTAAAAGGTATAGGCAATCCACAGGCAGATGGACGGTAGGTTACAATAGGTGGCAGAGTAGTTTGGAGAAAAGAAATGAGTTATGTAATACTAGTTTTTAACGTGCAATAAGTCCCCACTGTGGATGGGGACAAAAAGTATCTACTCAAACACCTCATACTTTTTATCCGTGGATTGCAAAGAGGAGACCAACATCAGGGAGAACTTCCCGCTAGACATCATCAGGGCTGCCAACTCTTCACCAAACCTGGGAGTGAGATTTTGAAAGAATCTGTACATGCAGCCCCTGTCAGGGTGAGATGAGGACAGGCGCAGCTATAGGTTGGAGGTTTTCAGAGGATTTAACTGAAACAAAGTTGTAAAATGTTGATTTTTTTTATAGCATAGTAAATATTACTGAATAACAATAAGTGATCTGTAGTTATGTGGAAAGTTTTTCTCACAATATCCATTATTTTCTATATTCTGGTGATTTTCAGAGAAATGAAGTAAAGAAGAATGGGCCCTACTAATTTTTTTTTTACAATTGACAAAACAGCTAAACTATTCAGACCTTCATTAGATTCTATAAAAACTCACCATGGCAGGAGACAGCATTTCAGCGGATGTTTGATTCCGGTAGATGTGATGTAAATTAAGTTTTTAAACCAGGGGTCACCAACGCGGTGCCCGCGGGCACCAAGGCGCCCTCAAGGACCACATGGGGGCCCCTCTTCGTCTTCTGAAAACAGAAGAACTCACTCAGTGGGTTAAGTTTAATTTTTTTTTTATTCTGTTGCTCTTCTTTTTAATCATTTATGTATTATTTCATCATGTTAACTATTTCATCATATTTCAGTGGTTTCAAAATGACAATATTAAAAAGAAAATTAGAAATGAATAAAAGAATAAAATAAGAATAAAAAAGAGTTTTTATGGATGAGATTTACTGTAGGTGAACACTGATCCCTCCAGTTCATAGGTCAGTATTGGTAGCCCTTCCTATGACTCGGTAGCCATGAAGTAGCCCTCAGCCTTAAAAAGGTTGGTGACCCCTGATTTAAACATATTCAATGGACCAAACTAAGAATACACGATTAAGATAAGTAATAATAAAATCAGAACATCCCTCTGGTTCCTCTTATATCCCTCCAGGATAACTGAGCTGTTCTGCATATTCTCTCTAAATCTGGTTGGTCTTTTCTTGGGTGGCTGATCTTTGAAAAATAAAATGCAACGGTTCTTTTTCTTTTTGTGGACCTCCTGTAGTTTTGAGAGGCAAACCTGAAAGCTTTAAGAATTTAGTTTTGTTTAATTCTATTCAGTTTATTTCTATAGCTCCAATTCCCATCATGTCATCTCAGGTCACTTTCCAGTTCACCAGATCATCCAGTCAGATTGATTCAAAGTTTTCTATCTAAGGAAAACCAGCTGATTGCATCGACTCATTGACTCTTCAGCAATCCCTCACACTAAGCATGCTTGTAGCGACAGTGGAGAGGAAAAACTCCCTTTGAACAGGAAGAAACCTCCAGCAGAAGGGTTAGATTATGGAGTTAATCAAGTTTTGTTTTGTCAACAAAACTTTTTTCTGGTCAATAGAGTTTTTGTAACCATCTGGATTAGCTTCTGCTAGCAGCAGCACCTTCAGCCAACTCCGCCCTCTTCCTCCGTTTGCTCCTCCTCATCTTCATCACCTCTTGTGATTTCTACATCATCATCAATTTTAACTGAAAAGTTTTACCGTTACTCTTTGCTGTTTTAGCTGGATGGTTTTAGCGTTAGAGAACCTAGCATATGTCATTTACCCAGAATGCACTGCAGGGTAAACAACACTGAAAGTCTTTGTGACTAAATATTTCTAAAATCCATTCATGCTAAAGAGCATCAATGATTGAAAACAAATGTTGCTCAGATAAAGTCTAAAGTTAGCGCTAACGGTGGATCCCTTTAACCTTTTGACCTAAAGTTCGGTCTAATGCGCTGAAATCCGAGCCGCCTCGCTCAGACGGCGGGCCCGCTCTCGCCGACGCCCTCTCTCCTACCTGTAAACCAGCGAGTCGTCCTGGCTGCCGTTGTACTGGATCTGGAACATCCTGATGCCGGGGATGTTCCGCTGAAAGTTGAACTTGATCAGAGCGGTGGACGACGTGGCCTCCGCCGTCACCACCCGCTTGTCGGCTCCGCCCTTCACGTCACCCGTCACATTGCTGCCGTTGGCGCCGCCCCGCGTGGACGTGGAAATGTCGGACGAACCGGGGTCTGGTTCTTGGATGTTGTTGGTGTTGTTGGAGATGTGAGGCAGTTTGATGATGACCAGCTCCACGGTCTGGTGGGCTTCCCCGGCGGGGTTGGACGAGATGCAGGTGAAGGAGCCCGTGTCTTTCACAGTGCTGATTAGGATGTCCAGAGTCCCGTTGTTGTAGACCAGGGTTCTGGAGGAGTTAGACACCAGTTTGCCTTCAGGAGAAATCCAGTGAATGGCCGGTTCTGGATCCCCTCTGGCCTTACACCTTAAACAACAGAAAAGGAAGACAAGAAAACAGCTAAAATCTTTGACAGACGCCGCAAATAACCTACATTTAGACCAAACCCTTCCTGTTCTCTGGCAGAAGAGGAGCTAAACAAGCAGGCAGGGGTGGATTTAGCAAATTTGGGGCCCTATGCAAAGACAGGCATGGGGCCCTCTGATCTGAGAAGCTGAGACACACATAATATTATCATCATTCTGATGGCATTTTAGCCAAAGGATTTTTATCAAAAACATAATTAATGTGCACAAAGAAGGAATAGTTGTATTAACCATAAATATAAACAGAGTTTTATGGGGCCCCCAGGAACTTGAGGCCCTAGGCAACTGCCTAGTATTGTCTAATGGTAAATCCCCCCCCTGTTCTTTCACTCCAACACTTTGCATTTTGCTTCAACTCTAAACTCAGAATCTTATTTGACAAGAAACATAATTATGGAGGGAAATATATTCCAATATTACTCAGAGCAAAGAACATGTTTACAAAAGGGAACTGAAAGAAAAATCACTTTCAGAAAAGAAACTTAAACCGATATTTTTACTGTTTGCTATAATATATTTCTTAAAATTTCTTAAAATTTGCATTATTTTAAAATCCTATTTTCCAAATTTCCCTCGCTACACTTGGTGGTCTGAGCACCGACCAATAGAAACATTGTTGATAACGTCAATGAGGAGCAGACTCGTTTCTATTGGTCCACGCACAAAACAATAGAAATGCTGCTTTCACATACTTGTTACAAATTACTCTCAAAAGATTTAAGTTCCCTTTTTTAATACATTTTCTTAAAATGTCCTTTCTTGAAATTCCAATATTGCTTTCAATAAAATGGGGGCAAATTTCTCACCATACAATTGTATTAACAAACTACGACGGAGTATTAGGGCCAGGCTAGCGATTTCTGTTTTTGTTATATTTCGAGAATAAAGTCGTAACATTATGAGAATAAACTCGCAATATTAAGAAAATAAACTTGGAACAAGACTGTTCATAAAATTATGAGAATAAAGGCGTATTATTAAGAGAATAAAGTCACAATGAGAATAATCATAAAATTAAGAGAATAAATAAATGAAGTTACGAGAATAAAGTCACAACGTGAATAGTCATAACATTATGAGAATAAATTCTTAAAATTATGAGAATAAAGTTTTTATTTTATGACAGCGCATCAGTTTGACAAAAAAGGAAATCTTTTAGCAACAGCATCAAACTGAGCAGGATGGACTCAGGTTCCTGATTGGTGGAGCTATTCTCGTAATGTTACGACTTTATTCTCAAAATGAAAAAAATTAATAAATCTCTAGCCTGGCCCTAACACTCTGTCGTAACAAAAAATTGTAAAATCTGAAATCACAAAAGATTTTGTTAAAACTTTTATTTATATTCAAATTTGGTCTATCGTTAATTTAAAAAAATGTTTTAGTAAAAAAAAAAAGTGCACCCTTCTCCTAAACGGATTATTATTAGAGCCGTCTCCTCCTCCCTCCGGTGGCTTTTATTCATGTTTCTAGTTATAATTTATCTAAATGTCCTTGAAGATGGAGAACCTCTTTACCATCACCATAATCTCTCACCTCCTCGGATTGATTCTCTATCAGGATTCTGTCCAAAACACTCCAAAATCATTTTAATACGTAACTTTAAACCAATAATGGACAAACTAACATCATTAGAGCTCAGTCAACAAAGTAAGGAGGAGATAAACGCCTGCTCTGCAATAACTGATCTAAGAATAAATGAACATTTCTTAAAATAAAGTTTATATCAACATAATTTGCCTCATTTGTTTCCCCTCCAACAATGATAGCTGTTTTCAGACCTTCTTCCAAATATAGGATTATTTTTGCCAATGAATAAATGAAAGATTTAATGTGTCCTAAGTGTTCAGATGGAGAATACCCTGATTAGACTAAAAGTGAAGAAAGATTTAAGACTCTTTCCACTCCTCTACCGGTGATCCAAACAAGTCTTGACCATTTCAAACCATTTTCAGACAGTGGCCTGTACCTGAGCGCAACTCTCTGTCCTTCCAGGACCCTCATCTCGTGGGAGAATCTGGTGATGAGGGGGGGCTCACAGAGGAACTCCTCCTCAGAGATGGACCAGAAGTAGCGACCCGCCAGGTGCTCAGGTGTGGCACACGTCTCCAGGTCGTCCTCTCGTTTCAGCCTCCTCAGCCAGAGCAACTCACAGTTACAGTGGAGAGGATTTCCCCCGAACGACAGCGCGAAGGACGACGGCGTCATGTCCCCGGATGTAGCGAGAACCTGCAAGATTTACAGAGCGAGGGACAGCTTCCAGGGCCAGGTCCGTACGTCAACAACCAAGAGACATTTATAATCAGAGGGGGAAAAATCGAGGTCAAGAAAATAAAAAGACTTTCCACAGACTGGGAACCAATTAACTGCTTATGTGACCAGGATGAAGGAAAACTTCCTGGGCCTGGATTACACCAGTGCCGCCACCAGTGGGGTGGCCAGGGGCACACTTGCTGTTTCATAGCATCAGTAGATTATTGTCATTTAAGGGAAGAAATAGACACATCACCTTGTATAGTCAGTATAAATGCTATGAAGTCCATAAACCATGTAATATAACATATTATACAAATCATCACAGCAAAATTAGAGTGTTAACGGAACATAATAACACTCTAGTCAGATATTAGGACTATTACACACACAGAATATCTGATGATGCGCCAAAAGTGCTGAATTGATGATGTAAAGTAGCAGCCATTCAAAACAGCCCCTCCCAGCCAAACAGCCATCGAATGGCAGCAAAATCCCCTCCAACTTCCAGCCGTTGGCCTTCTCCTGCCTGTGCAGATTTCGTTACTCTGACTCCACCCTTTCTCTGAATTACAGGGTCTGACCAGGAGCTCATTAAGATCTCTTTAGATCTTAATGTCCACAAATCATGACAGAGAGAATATTTTAGTACAAAGATTGATGTTTAAAAAGGAAGTGAAGGGGACCAGCCAAGGACCAACCAATGACCAACCAAGGGCCAGCCAAGGACCAGCCAAGGACCAACCAAGGACCAGCCAAGGACCAACCAAGGACCAGCCAATGACCAACCAAGGACCAACCAAGGGCCAACCAAGGGCCAGACAAGGACCAACCAAGTTCCAGACAAGGACCAGCCAAGGGCCAGACAAGGACCAGCCAAGGATCAGCCAAGGACCAGCCAAGGACCAACCAAGGGCCAGCTAAGGGTCAGCAAATTGCGAACCAAGGACCAGCTGAGGGCCAACCAAGGACCAGCTAAGGGCCAGTCAAGGGCCAACCAAGGACAAGCCAATGGCCAACCAAGAACCAGCCAAGGGCCTACCAAGGGCCAGACAAGGACCAACCAAGGGCCAGACAAGGACCAGCCAAGGGCCAGACAAGGACCAGCCAAGGATCAGCCAAGGACCAGCCAAGGACCAACCAAGGGCCAGCTAAGGGTCAGCAAATTGCGAACCAAGGACCAGCTGAGGGCCAACCAAGGACCAGCTAAGGGCCAGTCAAGGGCCAACCAAGGACAAGCCAATGGCCAACCAAGAACCAGCTAAGGGCCAACCAAGGACCAGCTAAGGGCCAGCCAAGGGCCAACCAAGGACCAGCTAAGGGCCAGTCAAGGGCCAACCAAGGACAAGCCAATGGCCAACCAAGAACCAGCTAAGGGCCAACCAAGGACAAGCCAAGGACCAACCAAGGGCCAACCAAGGACAAGCCAATGGCCAACCAAGAACCAGCCAAGGGCGAACCAAGGACAAGCCAATGGCCAACCAAGAAACAGCTAAGGGCCAACCAAGGACAAGCCAAGGACCAACCAAGGGCCAACCAAGGACAAGCCAATGGCCAACCAAGAACCAGCCAAGGGCCAACCAAGGACAAGCCAAGGACCAACCAAGGGCCAACCAAGGACAAGCCAATGGCCAACCAAGAACCAGCCAAGGGCGAACCAAGGACAAGCCAAGGACCAACCAAGGGCCAGCCAAAGACCAACCAAGGGCCAGCCAAGGACCAACCAAGGGCCAGCCAAGAAACCAGCCAAGGACCCATCAAGGAAAGTGGGGAAATTTTGAATGGCTACTACTGTAATATACATGTCTTTATTATATTTTTATGGTAATTACATTACAGGGATTTTTTTGGCGCAACTCCATGAGAGTGGGGAGTACCAAGATGGCAGCAGGTGTCTTCAGTTTTTTTGGTCTATCAGCAATCCAGTGGATAAATAGAGATCAGTGGTGGAAACACTCAGATAGCGTAACATCAGTGGCATGCGCAGGAGATCTGGTACCTAGATCGCCTCTGGCGTTAAAATAATGCGATGAAGTACCTGCGCCCGCTGAAAGAGAGGGTCTGGTGGGAGCTTCTGAAGCTTATTGGAGGTGACGTCCAGCCGGTTGAGTTTCTGCAGAAGGGAGAAGGTTCCCTCTGGAATGTAATCCAGCATGTTGTGGTCTAAACTCAGCGTGTGGAGACTCGTCATTTTCTGCACAAACAGAAGAAAAATATACATTTCATTTAAAGTAGGTTAATATTTTAACACAAACGTCTTTAAACATCCAGAAATAGGAGTTTGGTGTGTTTAGAGCGGGCTGACCTGAATAGACTCCCACGGAATGGAGTCCAAGTTGTTGTAGCTGAGGTCCAGCTCCTCCAGCGCCAGCAGGTCGTTGAACGCTCCCTGATGGATCAGCACCAGCTGGTTGTTGTTGAGGATCAGGTGGTGTAGCTTCGACATCCCGCTGAACGTGTCATTGCCTATTCTCGTCAGCCGGTTGCTGCGACATGAAAGAAAAAACAAACAAACCCCTGAACAATCTGCAGGTTTTATTTCCCCCATCAGGCTGCGGCGGTCTGGAGGGACGGCGTACCTGTTGAGGTGTAGAGCTCGGAGGTTTTCCAGATCTGCAAAGGCATGAGGTGTAATGAAGGAGATGGTGTTCCTGGATAAGGTCAGGTCCACCAGCCGTGTCATGTTGGCAAAGTCTTTTCTTTTAACGCTGTTGAAACAAAGGAGTTCAGCGTAATTAAACACTCAGAGCATCAGATATGATCCGCCTCAGCGGAGCAGCTTCAGCAAACATCTGTTTGTTTTTCTAGCAGGAGGATCCAAACTCACAGAGGACTGAAGATGCAAACATCTATCAATATGCAAGATAAATTTCATATAAATCCTTCCCAGCTCGGTCCCACATTTGTTACGGCTCCCTCTAGCGTGGCGTCCGCCAGGAGACAGCCTGGAGCTGCTTCAGTGGCTTTGAACCAACCATGACTGGAAAAATCTCTTTGTTTTTTTACTCTGATGAGGTTTCTCTCCATCCAGAGGCGTCTGGGTTTGCAGCAGCAGCAGAACCGTCTCTGCCTTCCATCCATCACTGATTTATCTCCCAATAGGATCCTGCAGGTCTCTGCTCCCAGAACTCAATCTGTGGTCCATGTTCATTGTAGTAATGAGGCGGTGGGGATTTCAGGAGAACCTGCCTCTCTTTTTCACCCAGTCTCCAATCAGGTGACCCGGTATAAACACCCGGGTAAAATAATAAGAATTGAACTTCATTGATCTCACATTAGAGAAATTTACCTCTGCATTTAACCCATCCTCTTGGGGAGCAGTGGGCTGCCATTGTGCAGCACCCGGGGAGCAATCGGGGGTCTTGCTCAGGGACCCAGAGTGGAGGCAGTGGGATTCAAACAAGGTATGCTGCCTTTTCAGAGCACAAGCGCACTGCTGTAACCCCCCACGCCAACACTTCCCTGCAAAACTAGCGACTCTGACCATGGGGGCCAACTATGTGGCAGACAGCCGCTCCATTCTGGAGAGAAATATCAGCTGTGCTGCTGCCATCAACACCTTTGTTTCTAGATGTTGGAGCTTGGCCTGTTTTCCAGTGTAGTCCTGTTTCTCTGACTGTGACTAACTGGATGTGCTCTCTTCATCCTCTGACATGGGAGCAGCTGTGTGTTTCCTGGACGGGGCCTGTGGAGCTGGTTGACAGTTGCCTTTTGTATCTATGGTTCTTTTTCTATGTCTGCTTCTGTCTCCTTGAACCCCAGTGGGCCTCAGCAGATGGCCGCTCACACTGAGCCTGGTTCTGCTGGAGGTTTCTTCCTGTTCAAAGGGAGTTTTTCCTCTCCACTGTCGCTACAAGCATGCTTAGTGTGAGGGATTGCTGAAGAGTCAATGAGTCGATGCAATCAGCTGGTTTTCCTTAGATAGAAAACTTTGAATCAATCTGACTGGATGATCTGGTGAACTGGAAAAGTGACCTGAGATGACATGATGTGAATTGGAGCTATAGAAATAAACTGAATAGAATTGAATCTCATTGGCACTCAAGCGTTCGTCACCTTGTCACAAAGTTGTCGGCCAGCCGTAGCTCCACCGTGTGCCTGTCGATGTTCGGCGGAACAAACAGCAGACCCTTCTTTGCGCACAGCGTCGCCAGGTTAGGTGACAGGATTTGGCAGACGCAGCGCTTCGGACAGATCTGCGCCCGCACCGCCATGGAAACCGCCAGCATCATGCAGAGCAACAGCCTCTCCATGGTTAGCATCCTCAGCGGGTCGAACACCTGAGCAACGAGATGGGAAGACATTGACAGAGTTAGCCACATCTTCTGTTTACATTAGAGAGAAGGCCAAAATAGGACGCTTGTTTATCTGGATAATTCTGGAAAAGAAATTCTGTAATCAATTACAGACAAAGAACTTTTTTCTCAATAAACAGAAGAAAGCAGCAAAAGTAGCTTTTTAAGATTAAGTGAACATAACCTCGCTAATCGCTAATTTATCATTCTTTAGCAAAAATGAGTACTGAGAGGAAATTTTTGCGAATTTGTTCCTTATAGTGGTATCAAAAGTTCCCACATTTGATACTTAAGTAGAAGTATATAGTATAGAATATAAAAACATTTTGGTAAAAGTTGAAGTATCAACTTGACCTCTTTACTCAAGTAAAAGTGAAAAAGTATGCTCCAAAAACTACTGAAAGTATAAAAGTATAAAGTAACCTTTAAAAAACAGCCAGATGCCGCTATATGAATTAAAAGCTCGATTTTTTGACTATTTCTATAAATCCTCTGAGATAGGGCCAAGGATGAGGGAGGTCTGGTTGGTCTCCGTCTCCCGATACGCTCTCGCCTGCGTCCGACCTTTCAGACATTTCAACATCTTTTTCCGAATCCCACATTGTAGCATGGCATAGACAATTCACGTTAGCAGTTTGAAGAACACCTGCTTGCTTCTGATGATTTCCTTTAGCTAACCAATGAGTGTTTGCGTTATATGACTCATCCAATTACACTAGTTTTCACTAGATGTGGGTGGAGCCAATGATCTGCATTGGATGGAGCACATGACAGGTAATGTTTGATTTAAAAATGTAAGGAATAGGAAGTACAGATACTTGTGTGAAAATGTAATGAGTAGAAGTCAGAAGTAGGAAGAAAAATAAGTAATGAAGTAAAGTATAGATACCAAAAGTATTTGTACTTCGTTACTTGACACCTCTGCTTCCTTCCATCCGTGAGACAAAATAAGGATCTGGGATTTGACTAGGCCAATCACACATTTTTAACCTTTTAACACCCACCTAATTTAAAGTAATCCTAACCTATTTTGCATACATAAATGGAAAAGCAAATAACTGAGCAACTGTGATACATCATTTAAAAGCAACACCTTCTAGTTTCTGAAAATATTAATGAAAATAGTGTGAGTAAAAAACAGTCCAAGCTGCATCAGGTCAAACATGACTCAAAGTTTTTATTCTCAAAAATAAATGGTCTTATTTGAACAGCAGTAATAAAGACATGTTTGAGTAAAAGGCATTTCTCATTGCATTAAATTTGTTCTACATCATGTCAGCCACAAAAGCAGAAAAGTTCAGAGCTCTAGCTCCAACAGTTCCAGAGCTGTGGGGCTTTGAACTGTTGGTGTCGCCACCGTCTCCAAATCTCTGCAAATTGTGCCAAATGCTTTATTAAACTCTGACCCATAGAATAACACTGAAGCATTTTGATGACCACAAAACATTTATAAAGCAGATAATTTCCACTTTTTTCAGATCAGTGCATATAACAAAATGTAACATTTATAAACCTAAAATGACGTAAAAATCTATAAAAAATATTTAAACTGATGCTCAAGTTAAAATAAGCCACAGTTCTTTTTCTGAGCTATATTTTGTTTTTGTTTTTTTTTCCACCTTAGGCATTGTTAAAAAACAACATCAGTGTCCAAACTTCAAAAATATTGGAGCGTTTTTCGTAACTGCGCGCATTGATGCAGCCTCACCTGTGTTTCACTCTTATGCTACGTTCACACCGGACGCAGCAAGAGCAGCAAAATCGCGTCTGCTGCTTCATTTTTGCTGCTTGTACCAGTTAGTTCTGACGCGCGGCTGAAGCAGCTTTGCTGCTCTGGCTGCGCAGTGCAAAAGTGTTTCTGACGTGCGTTGGGCGGAGCTTCACTATCCTTTCTCTGCCTTGCAGCTATATTTGCTGTGATCAGTGGGAATAAAGTAGTTTTAATATGTTTTTAAGTGAGAAAATACACCTGAAAACTCACTGCAGTCAGTTCATCCAGATTACCATCCTGCCTTCCAATATTATTTCTGTCAGAGCTGCTCAGACCCCCACATACCAGCGGTGCGCTGTCAGTAGGAATCCCATTCAACAGCAGCCTCTGGCCCGGTCGCCGCCTCGCGGTTCACAGACGCGCTGCGCCTGCTGCTCAAAACGCGCCGCGGGACCTTTTGCTGCACCTTGACGCGCGTCAACCATTGACTTTGCATGTAAACTCGCTGCTTCTGCCGCGCCTGCTGCGTCCGGTGTGAACGCAGCATTACATACGTTGGTAACGTGGCTCTGCTTTATGTCTAGGCTTCTTTGAAACCTTATTTCATTTGCTAAAAAGCCAAACAGCCCACGAGTTCTCAACCAATAACAGCAGGACTTTGTGAGGCGTAATATCGCTCTACTTGGTGTGTCTGAAAGGCAAGGAGCGCCCGTGAGGCTTCATCGGCTGTCCCTGACTCAAATCGAGTCACAGAAAGATGACTTGTCTCTGTGAATTTACGTGTAGAAACTCTTTTTGGAGGTTGTGGGATCAAACCCTTTATCTGTGCTGATAAACTTCCATCCACCAGTAGCTCCTCTGCTTCCTCTTGTCTCCGTTTCGCTGTTAGCAGAAGCTGGTTGGTTAATCTTTTTATTTCAATTTACAGGCCTGCTTCCTGTCCGGTGCCTGATTTCTCCTGTTGTCGCCCATTTCCTGGCACTTAACACACACCATGTGAGCGTTCACACGGGTCGATCTGGGTTTCAGTGTGAGAACACCTTTAACCCAAATGTTTTTATTTTGTAAACAAGCAACACAACGCCGTCATGTTTATCATTAAAGTTAAAGCTGCCTTCATTTAAACGGAGCTGAAGATCTAAAGCAGAAAATGGAGTGAAACAGAATGAATCAAACTATAAACAAGTTTTTAGAGATAGAATCGACTACGTTTTTATACTTGATTCAATTAAAGATTTATAAAAGCTATGAGTAAATAAAAAGCTGAGCTGTTTAGTGAAAAAGTTCACCAGTGAAAGTTTGAATCAGGGTCTAACAGAACGGCAGTTCTTTAAGGTTTCATTCAGGGAAGCGATCGGGATGATTTGACTCCATATCTGCAGCCGTTGATCTACATCTCAACGTGTCTGTGGTTGCTATGGTTACTGCTGTAACTGAGGTTTTTTTGGTCGTTTCCGTCTTTCTTTTCGCTTCTGCTGAAATAAAATATTTTGAATTTGAAAAACATGAGAACAATTATTGATCAGTTTATTTTTCACTCTAAACCAAAAACAGGATGCTTCCAAAAACCGATCATCTCATCTCTTTCTGTCTGAATATAAATCTGATTAAACTTCCCCGGTTTCTGGTCAACTATGAGCAGAGCTGGGGAATAACTACTTACATTTACTTGAGTAAAATCTTCAAATATTAAAAAAACTTTTAGGAGTCATTTTACTTCACTGTACTTCCTTTCACTTCAGTCGTATTCTTGTGAAGTATAATGTTGAATACTCTATATCCTCACTTGAGTATTACGCAAGTAAAAGTCAACAGGACTGTCTGATAAATCCCCAGGTAAGGATAAAAAGGGTTTGGTAAAATAGCTGCTGTGTAACTGTTGGATCATTCGATCGGATTTAAGGTTGAAAACGATGTAATCGGACGGAGAATTAGGTAAAATATTCAGGTATTTTGAAAGTATAACATAGACAATATATAAAATAAACATAGAACAAATAAAAAACACGGTTCAAAATAGGGGTGTGCAAAATAGTCGTCATGATGATCCATCATGATTCTAATTTTCTTCTTGACGCCAAGTATCGATTATTAATTTAAAAAAATAAATAAATAAAATTGCATGAATGGTTGGCGAACATCAGCCAAAGACAAGTGTAAGACAACTTCCAGTCCAGTAGATGTCACTGCGGATGTGTTGACGCACGCTGCCTTGTGTGACAAGCATTTCTGGTGTAGGTACCAGATTGACTCGGGGGCCTGAGCCCATGCTGAGATGCGTCAGAGCGTCCGCCATCTTAAATGTGGCAAATCTGCTGTTTCTCAGTCACTTAAACAGTATCAGAGGGACTTTAATCTCTGAATATACTTTGTATTCGTAGTATTTTTGGTTTTGTAAGATTACAAGTTTATTTTTTGTATCCCTTTAGCTTCATTCTCCTGAATTTATTGTCGTTACAAATGCAGACCGCGGGCTCAATGTAGTTTGAGTGGCGTTGCCATAATGTGACGTCATCGGGAGGCGCAAGGCCCATGGCGAATTCGGTGACGTCATCGGAAGGCGCAGGGACCATGGAGAATTTCTTTGTAAAATTGTCCGTTTACAAACCGCAATCCCGCTTTCGAATAAAACCTACACCCCGCTATAATTACTTTAGTAAGCTGTCCAGACCAATCAAAATGTTTTGCGCAATTGTCCAAACGTTAAAACAATTATGTATTGTGACGTCATCAAAAGGCGCAGGCCCCCGATTCAATCTGGTACCTACACCAGCCGTGGGATACTGCGCCGAGTCATCCAAAAACAAAACATGGAGGAGATTGAGAAACTTCGTCCGGCTCCGTCACATTTCAAATCCGATGTTTGGAAGCATTTTGGTTTTAAAAACAAAGGTAAAAATGAAGTTGATATGACGCACGCAATTTGCAAACACTGCTACACCAGAATTAAATACTGTGGGAACACAACGAACCTAAAAACACACATGCAGAGGCGCCATCCAGAAAATCAAGAGCCGCCAGCGCCGCAAAATGTGCTTAAACTAACAACTTTAGATTGCAAGCTAGCCCAAACAACTACACCTGCAAAGAAGGTGACAGAGTCCATCACCGAGTTCATTTGCCAGGATTTGCATCCATATAGTGTGGTGGAGAACCGTGAGTTCAAATAAATGATCAGCACACTGGAGCCTCGTTATATAATCTCGTTATATATAAAGCCGATGCACTTTTTTGTCTCAGTTTGTCCTCTTGTGTTTATGGAATGATATTGTTATAATGGCAGCTACTTCCAAAATGTTTTCATTTCATTGAGTTTAGGGCTGTTGTAAACGAATATTTTAGTAATCGAGTAATCTATCGATTATTCCTACGATTAATCGAGTAATCGGATAAAAAAAATTTATAAAATAAACTATTGGCAAATCTGCAATAACACCAGTTAGTCCAGATCAGTCCAATATCTCCTTTTTGAGCATCCCTAACAGTTAAATGTTTGTAGTTTAGAAAGTTTACTTGTAACAGTAGTTTGCTTTAACCTGAAGAAAAGTTATAAGATATTAAATGATATTCAAATAATAAAGTGGCTGGCTCACAAATATGCTTATAAAAATGTCTATACTCCAGCTTTTAGTTTATGTATTTATCTTCAGTGAGTAATACACATACACGTAAAAGAACTAAGTAAACATTTATCATTTATGTGTGAGTTTTGAGGATGCTTTAATTAAAAGCATTATTTTTAACCATCACAGAAAAATCTAAATGCAGTGAAATGTTTTTTTATGTATTGGAAAACAGAATGTAATCTATATGTTAGGAAAAAAATAAACTTACTCAAAATGTAAAGGTTTGAGTTTGTACAGAGTTCTGCAGCCTTAACTAGTCATGATAAAATGCAAAAATGTTGCTATTTTTATTAAGACGATGCTATTATTTATTCTTGATTGCTTAGGTATAAACAAATATAGAATTACTACAAAAAATATTAATCAAAAATTTCTAATTCATACATAACAGTAGCGAGAAGAAAAGACTGTAACTTTTCAGGATGGAAAGACACCAATAAATAAATGCTTTTCAGCTTATGCCTGTAATCTGTTGCTGCATATTTTTATTAACAAACTTACATTAAGTCCTGCATAATTTCTCTCAGTTCCACCCTCACATACAATTTACACTACACCCGGTTAAGTAACCGCTATGTTTAGATGTAACGTTAGCAAAATAATGTGCCTCAATTTATCATCTATAACATGGCAGATTATCACACAACGTAGTTAGCAAAGAGAACATAAACGTTACCTGTTGGCAACCGTGTACGAGTTGGATGCATGTAGCGGGTGTTTTCTCTTCAGATGCTGCAACATTGATGTTGTGCTGTTGTGGTGCGCCAATTCTGCTTTGCAGTGGATGCATTGCGCTGTGTTGTCCTTTCTGTTTAGCCTAAAATGTTCCCAAACTTTTGACATTTTTTGTCGCTTTCGGGGTTCTCCTTCTGAGCATTCTCCGGTTCCCTCCATAGCTACAAACTTAGCACAAGCGCTCCAGGCGCTAACGGAAGTGGTAGCGTTGTGCAACACAAAAACCCTCCGGCTAGACCAGTGTGCTGCGTATTTAACAGCATTGCTTATTTCAATACAATAAATTTAGCGAAGCTTCGAGGCAGATAAATTTCCTCGAGGATTTTTTGTAATCGAGTTACTCGAGTTACTCGATGAATCGTTTCAGCCCTAATTGAGTTAAAGGACCACAGAGGCCATGATAATCCTTATTTTGTTATTTTTAGTTTTATAAATCCTAAGCACTTTTTGTCAATGTGTCCACTCCAGTAATAGTAATATTTCTGTCCAGTTACAGTAATATTTGTTTTCATGGCAACACCTCCAAAAGTCATTTCAATAAATACAGCTATGTAGGAATGCAGTTGCTTTCAGTTATTGATCCATTGGAAGACACGATCCAGATCACACTCAGCCAGTCAGCCACTGGTAAGGGCTGGATCTTTTTCTAACAGTGTTCAGTGAAAATATCGCAACACATTGCAATAATTCAAGTATCCTGATGGATCGTGATAGAATCACATCGTGGCCTGTGAACCGTGATTCGAATCGAATCGTGACTTCTTTGGCAATACCCACCCCTAGTTCAAAATAAGAAACACTTCCTCAAATTATTGTTTTCAACACAATCTTATAAAATCAGTTTTAATGTAATGAATATATGCCTTTTCTTTCTAAGGTTTTAGAAAAAGTTGTTTTTATTCAATTACAGACATTTCTGGAGATCAATTCTGTGTTTGAGAAATTTCAGTCTGGTTTTAGACCCCGACATGGCACCGAGTCAGCACTGTTAAAGGTGCAGGATGATATTGCCCTGTCTGTGGACGCTGGGAATCCTGCTGGACCTCTCAGCAGCCTTTGAGACAGTCCAACATGCAGTCCTTGTATCTCGCCTAGAGCAATCGGCATCTGTGGCGCGGCTCTCCAGTGGTTTAGGTCATACCTAGCAAACAGGAGTTTCTCTGTCGTGATTGGTGACCACTGCTCCTCAAAGACATCGCTGCCCTGTGGGGTGCCACAGGGATCTATTCTCGGCCCTATTTTGTTTTCTTTATATATGCTAACTCTGGGATCAATTATAAAAAAAACATAACCTGTCTTTTCACCTATATGCCGACGACTTGCAGATATATTTGCCCTTGAAACCAAATGAAAAAACTGCATTCACTAAACTACTGGACTGCATCACAGATATAAAGCAGTGGCTGTCACAGAAATTTTTGCACTTAAACGACAGCAAAACCGAATGCATTTTGTTTGGTTCTCCATCAATTTCGAATGTTCTCGCCACAAACTCCAGAAATCTAGCCCCCTTTTTTTAAAAGCCATGTCAAAAATCTCGGGGGAACATTTGATAACGGGCTCAAATTTGACAAACAGATTAGCTCCGTTGTCAGCTCGAGCTTTTTCCAGCTCTGTCTTTTGGCCAAAGTCAAGTCCTTTCTCAGTCGGCAGGATCTTGAGAAGGCAATCCATGCTTTCATTAGTTCAAGACTGGACTACTGCAATGCCCTTTACGTTGGCCTCAGTGAGTCATCAATTTCTCGTCTCCAACTTGTGCAGAACTTCTGCTGCACGATTTTTAACAAACACATCCAGACGTGAACACATTACTCCTGTGCTGGCGTCACTCCACTGGCTTCCAGTCTGTTTTAGAATCGATTTTAAACTTCTGCTGTTTGTTTTTAACGCCATTCATGGCTTTGCCCCCTCTTACTTGTCTGAGATTTTAACTTTCCGCAATTGTGGCAGAGCTTTATGCTCCTCGGGTCAGCTTCTGTTACAGTATATGTAGCTGCCATACTGCGTTCATTTCTCAATGTGTATACTTGTGCGTTCTCGTGAAACGTCATTACCCTCAGTACTGTTTCATTTCAGCAAACCGAGAACGGACAAAGTCCCCGGATGTTGTTCTGGCCCCTCCCTCTTTACCCAGCATGCATCAGAGCAGACTTTTCCGTTCTCCAGACTGACAGCTGTCCCAGCATGCACTGCAGCAGCCAGGGCTAACGTTAGCCTGTTTGCAGCAGCCCTCTCTCTGCATAGCCGTGTGTGGACCGCTGGCTCTGATGGAGGTTTTTATTTTCTTATTTGGCAAAATGTTCATTTGATTTGTGTTTATCTGACTTTGTTCATTATTATTCCTCCACTAAATGAAAAGTTATAATTTATTATTTTCCAGAGACTTACTAACAGGAGGTGAAATGCAGCTCCAGACTAGCTTTGAATGTGGTGATGTCATCAGTACGCTTCTGTTCCAATTGACCCAGATTTATGCTCCGTTCTTGCCAAGAACGTACTGTACTTGGAGAAAACACGAATTTATAATCACGTTGTTGTGTTGAGGAACTGGCCGTGTCTTCAAGAACAGACAAAGAAAAATCACAGCAGTGGATCAGATGAGGTATGGTGGTGCTGAAGGAAAGCTTTAGTTTGAAACCTCAGAGCTTTACTGAAACAAGAACTGGGTCCAAACCAACTGTCCTTTATTGTTCCAGTGATATAAAAAGCCGTCCCATTATTAGATGATTGCTCTGTTCATTATCTGCCTCTGCCTTTCACTTCTCTCATTTCTAAACTAAAGAAGGTAAACAGAGAGTCGCTGATGGACCCAAACGGACCGGCGCCGGACACACAGAGAGCCTGTGGCCCCTGTGACTCGGCCGCAGATATGCACTCATTAATGAGTTTACGAAATGACTGTGATGAGAAGGAAATGAGGGAGATATTTCAGAGCGCGGCTGATTAAAACTGAGGGGTAAACGGAAAGCAGCGGCTGAAGCTCTAATTCATGTATTCATTACAGATTATTTAGTAATTAATAAATGAAACTAGAATAGTCTGGAAAGGGGAAGTTTAGTTTGTTTATCCTCAGTGTCACAGGAAGGTTGAGGTTTTACAGGACCCTAATGCAGAGACGGAAGCTGAAGTGATTACTTCAAGATTTAATAACAAAAAGGGTAACAGAAGCAAAAATGCAAAAACATTAATCCACAAAAACTGAGAACCAGGAACACTCACAACAAGAGGAAAAGAAATGACGGCAAACAAGCAACAGCGACTGAGCAGGAGGAGAAACAAAGACCGGACTAATGAGCAGATTGGGAGCAGGTGTGAACAGAGGAGTCTAGAAGGGAGGTAGGTAAGAGGAGACTGAGACTAGAGGGCAGCAGAGGGCAAACAAGACCTACCTTAGAACTCTAATACATCCATGAAACACCACAAAATAGGAATGAAACCCATAAAACTAGAAAACAGAGAAAAACTTAAACAGAACCAAAACCGAGACACTCAGATGTTTGGCCGTTTCCAGAGATGCTGTTATCAGAACCGCCCTCAGCTTCTGTCACTCTAACCAAACCCAGGTTAGCGACTCCGTCATGCTTGACGTGACGTTCGGCTCTGCTGGGATCCAATGTGGCGCTCAATGAACCAAAAGGATTATGGGTAAGTGAGACAGACGAGGCTGATGTTAGTGATGGAGTGAAAAAGACAGCCTGATGGGTCTCTTTCAGAGCCATCCACTGAATTCCCCAGAGACCCCCCCCCACTCTGATGGACCGATTGAACCCCCCCGCTGGTTTGAACTGCAGCCATCACTGCAGCTCTTTGTCTCTTCCTGCAGCTGATCACACAGCAACTACCTGCAGCTCTTTGATTCTCAGGTAGCTGCGTTTTATCTAATTACATGTAAAATAGTTCTGTGAATTTGATTCGTTTCAGCAGCTTTTGGACATCTTCATCCATCATGGTCTCTACACTGCAAAAACGATCCAGAATTAAGTCAAAATGTCTTGAATTAAGTGTACATACCCTTAATTTAATTTGGTAAATAAGATGATCTGCCGATAGAATAACTATTTTCACTCTTAAAATAAGATAATTAGATATTATACCCTTGAAATAATTTCGAACGTAAATCTTCTTGTTCCATCGGCAAAGAGTCTGACTTACCTCCTTAATTCAAGAAAAAAATTCATTTATTTTCATAAAATTTGACTCATATATATTGACCTTTATTGCCATGTGAAAAGCCCAACAGGCTGAACTCCAAAAACAATCTAGAAATCTTAAAATGTCTTAAATTAAGTGTATTTACCCTTAATTTGAGCAAGTAAATAAGATTATTAGCCAATTGAATTTGTATTTTCACTCTTAAAAAAAGATAATTAGATAATATGCAGTTGAAACAAGACAATGCAATACTTTTTTCCTTATTGTAAATGTAAATTGTCTTGTTCCATTGAAAAGTGTCTCGATTATCACCTCAGTTCTAGGAAAAATGTACTTATTCAGATTTACATTTTTTTTTTTTGCAGTGTGTATCGGGATTTTGACCGATTTACTACCGCTTTTATAAGATCACAAACACTTCTTTCATGTTTCAGTCTATTTCTTTGGTCGTTAGGTCAGAAACAAAACCTTTTCTGGTTTTTAAACCTAAAATAAATATAGATATATTTAAAAATAAAGACACATTTTCTGGTCTTGATATTTATTAATTAATGCCTTAATCCACTTTATTTAACTTTATTGGCTTTGGGTTATGAAGACTTCTGGTTTAGAGTATCAAGAAGATGCTTGAACTCGTTCAGACGCCTCTGATGTGCGTCTGGAGGATCTATCCTGAGTTTTGCTTCCTGCTCTCAAGTGAACAAGAACATGATGAGAGGAAAAACCAGGAAGTCCATATTCCTGCAGGGTCCAACTCTTCAGCAAAGGAAAGTCCCAATTAGCTGTCCTAAAAGTCACTAGATGATGTCATCTTCTAATATCCATATTTGGTCATGCTTTGGTCCAGCATTTGGAGAGAGGAAAACACTCTTAAAACAGAAAGTAATTTTAAGCACTCTAAATACGATTAAAACTAAAAAACAAACTATTAAAGGAAAAATGGGGTTTTGTATTTCTTGAGTTACTCTCTGCTGCCCCCTTATGCCCGTTCCTTTCCCGTTGGCTCCCTTCTAGATAGTTCTATCCACATCTGCTCCATATCAGCTCATTAGCCTGTCCTTTGTTCTGTTCCCCATATATACACCACCTCTGCAGTTTTTTATCACTGGTTTCTTGTAGATTTGTTGCTTTGTTCCTTGCTCCCCATGTGTTGTTTCTCCCTGGCATCTCCTGGGTTTTACGTTTCTTATTTTTGTTCCTGGATTTTTGCCGCTGTTGACTGTGGAACCTAATTTAATCAGCAAAAATTATCTCTGCATTATTGGGTCCTTAAAAACCTCCACAAAACTTTAACAGTGTAGAAGCGAATTGTGTTGCCTTAGGTTATCGTGACCTTAAGCTCACAATAATTGATAACACAGAGCAAGCAGGCTGGAAGCCACGTACATATTTTGGCAATAACAAGTGTTCACAGGCTGGAAGCCACGTACATATTGGCAGTAACAGTGTGTTCACAGGCTGGAAGTCAAGTACACGTCTTGGCGAAAACAAAGTCTTTAAGGCCCACTCGCACGCAATCCGGTCACAGGCCAAGAACTTCCAGGAAATTCTTCAGAGCGTCCAGTCGTGCACATACATTCACACAGTGCAATGTTGAAACTATATAAACGCCCAGATTTGAATGAGAGTTGAGAAAAGCCAGATGTGTTCTGTTGAAATGTTCAGCGCTCGATAAGTGGACAGCATGTCAATTTGATCTTTGAAATAAACGCTTCTTCTCCCGTCCTGGGGCAATCAGATGATCGACTGAAGGTGTCCTGATTTTTGACATTCTACCATTGAAAGCCACCACAACAGAAATTGATTATTTGTTTCTGAAAACTAACAACAGAGTCGCTAAAAAGACAACCATGTTTGTTCTGGGCAACAGACCGACATCCTAGGACAAACTACAAGTGCCATTAGTTGCCCCCCCCCCTATTTTGAAGTTATATAGTAACTTCAAAATAGATGTTTACCAACCAAAACAATCAACTTATACTAAGGTATCACACCAGTATTTTTATATGAATGCCTACAAGAAAAAATAAGATTCTAAAATGTTCTGCAAAGTGCTTTAAATCAGTCCTGCCTGTCTTAATCAGGCTGCATCAGATTCTGATGTTTGAAAAAGGAGGCTTGTTTTATTTTGGTCTGTTGGTATTAAAAAAAAAAAAAAACAATCAAAATAATTTGTTTTATCGAGACAATTTCTTAGTCTGGAACTTGTTGTTCACCTCACACCAAAATAAATCATTTTTACAAGATGATGCAAAGTTAAATTTGATACTGTTATAGTTATAAAACTAAGAAAATGAAGTCTAAGGAAGTTATCATTGTAGAAAAATGTTCCTTTAATAGAATAGTGCAGTAAAGCTTCTGTCCTTCACATTTATTTTTCCTGCATTAATTTGACTTTTATGCTTTAAGTAGAATGAATGTTTCAGCATAAACTTTTCAGTTCAGAGGCTAAAATCTCACTAAAATCAATGAGCAAATGGAGCTTTGAAACATTAATGAAGCATTTAAGAATAATTAGATTTTTATTGCTATTTTATATTCAGAAGATATAAACCCTCAGTTTCATTTTAGAAGACAGAGCTGTTCCGTCTTCTGATAAATTCATGTCAAGTTTTTTCTTTATTCCATAAATGATGTTAGTCTGCGGTTATCTGAAGATCAATCTTCTGTTTAATTTTTTTCTGCTGTCGGTTCTGTTTGCTTAATGATCGTTCGGACATTTTTTATGTCATCTTAACATCTCTAAGGAAAAAAGCCACTGCCTTCAAAATAATGTAGAAAAACATGTAGATCAGGAAAGCAAGGACAAAAACAGAGCTTTGAAATGTTAAGTGGGTGACGGCTGAAAGCCAACATGGTTTCCTGATAGTTTTCACTTCCGTTGAAAAGATCATTTCCTGGTGGGATCACCGTCTGACTCTGTGTGCTCAGAAAGTCACGTTTTAAGGTCTAAAAGCAGCGTTACTCCAGATGTGATCATCAGGCTCATCAGTCCTGGTAAAACATCTAAACATCTGTTCTCCTGGGATCCCAACAAACCGTCTCAAAAACTCTAGAAAAGATGCAAAATCATATCAAACTTTGACCAGATCATTTTTAAACGACATGAAAGCTGCTCTGTGTTGTTTTTGTGTTTTAACCTAAAGTTGAAAATATTCTGTTACCAAACATATAGTGATATTTATGTGTTAAACTAGCTTCACACATAAAGCTTAATGTTTTTTGGTGTTATAGGCAAACTAAAAATCATGACAGAGTATTAGGGCCAGGCTAGAGATGTTTTTTCCTATTTTTCCTATTTCTGATTTTTTTCTATTTCGAGAATAAAGTCGTAACATTATGAGAATAAAGTTGTATTTTATAACAACTCTTCCAAGAAGCCCTTCCTTCCCTAGAATGAGGAATGTGGAGCATCATGGCAAGTTCTACTTTAGCATCGGTTTGACAAATCAGGAAATCTTTTAGCAGCAGCATCAAAATGGGCAGGATGTCAAAGTGGACTCTGGTTGCTGATTGGTGGAGCTGGTCGGCCGTCATCTGCTGGGCGGAGCTCCAAGCTTTCTTTCTGAAACTGGTTTAATGATGAATTCATTCTTCATTTTATATATATATATATATATATATATATATATATATATATATATATATATATATATATATATATATGTACATTCAGGCAGTAATTGAAGTTGAAAGCTTGTCCTGAACTCCTCCTTTCTGTATTTCAGAGCTGATAAAGAGTCTCAGCTTCCTGTAGAGGAGGGAAACTCACCGCTTCGCTCAAATTGAATCATGAATGAAATTTGAAGCTAGCAGATATGATTTTGTGTCTAAAGCGAACCTTTAAAAAAGTCTTCCAGCTTCATCTTTCTGCCTTTTTCAAAGCTCCGTCTGTGTTCCTGTATTTTTTTTTTTTAGTTTTTAATTACAATCCCTGTTTTATATCCACATAAAAACGTCCACTCCTGTCACATTTCGCATTTCAACGTCTTTACGCAGATCACTGTAGACCTTTTCAAGAAACCGATCTGTTAAGTCCCACCTCTGCCACAGCTTATCCAGGGATTATTGATGGGGGGGGGTCCAGTCAAACAGAAATAAAAATCCTTTCAATCCAACATTGGTCCCATCAAGATGGGGGAACAGTAAAGCGCCTTAAGATGACGTGTTGTGAATCAGCACCATAGAAATAAACTGAATTAAAATTGAATTGAATTGAAGAAGAACCTAAATTCATGGATCCATGGATATATAAATCACAATACTTGCAGCGAAAGGGACAACAGTACACATTATGAACATACAGATAAATTAAGATAAAATTACTCAGTAATACTAATACAACAAAAATTCAAAAGGTACAAAAGAAAATAAATAAATTCACTGGAAAAATTATCTAGAAATAAGTAGAAATATCTTAAATTAAGTGTATTTACCCTTAATTTGAGCAGGCAAATGAGACAGTTTGCCAATGGGATGAGTATTTTCACTCTTAGAAAAAAATAAATAGATAATATTCTCTTCAAATAGGACAAAGCAATTGTTTTTTCTTATCTTAAGTGTAAATTTTGTCGTTCCGTTGGCAAAATGTTTCATTTTCCTCCTCAACTCAAGAAAAAATGACTTATGTAGATTTCAATTTTTTGCAGTGTTGGTAAATAACTAAATAAATAGGGGTGTCAAGGTTACAGCATGACTTTAGTTATAGGTCTCCACGTTGTTTCAAAGGTCTCCATCTTGAGTTTTAGTCTTGATGTTGTTTTTTCCATAATATAGACTTTTCTAATTCTATCTCTCTGCTGTGTAATGCTGGGAGGTTGTGGTTTTAACCAGGCATGTACACTTCTTTGCAGTCAGTAGAGTAACTCTGATCAAATATTTTATGTCTTTGACCCTCAGGCAATCCCAAAACATGTCAGTAAAATCCCCCCCAATTTCTCCAACAAAGCCTAGATGTTTCACCATATTTAGATTGTTCCCGTACTTTAACTAACCCGCTGCCTCCTTGGGCTCCAGCTCCACCCTTTGTTCCTCTCTCTGTCCGTCGCAGTGAACCGTTCGGATGGGTTAATGGGTTATCCATTCAAACAACAGGGGTCATCAGCTGCCTAAATGCATCAGGATTAGTCTTTATTTAATTAGTGCAAACGAAGCTGCTGCGCTGAGCGGGGCTGAGCACACAAACACTGAACGTCAATGAGAAAAGCAGTGTCACATGAACGCTCTGCAAACAAACAGACAGAGAGGAAGCTAGTGGAGCTAAAATCAAAGCAAACAAAGCTTTTTATATTGAAACAGAACATCTACAGCCGATATCTGCGTCTGTTCAGCTTGGAAATGTTTGGGTTATATAAATCTAGAAAAATAATGAAAGAACTAATCAGGATTTGTTCTGCAAATAACTTATAAAAAAAAAAAAACACACAACAGAAATAATTATACATGTGTTACTGTAGTTTGAAGAGAATCAGAGAAGAAATAAAAACTTATCCAGGTGATGGTGAAGCTGTAAAGTTCCAGGTTTGGCAACTGGACGTCCATTTTTCTAGATGTTTCTCCTCTCATCCAAGAGGCTTATGCTGGTGAAGATTCTCCGTCATCCAGATCATAGTCATTCCCAAAAATGTTTCTATTTCCAGCCCAACAAAGCCTTTAGAAAACACGCAAATTGAAACGGATGAATGGGTGATCAGCCAAGGACCAGCCAAAGACCAGCCAAAGACCAGCCCAGGACCAGCCAAGGATCAGCCAAGGATCAGCCCAGGACCAGCCAAGGATCAGCCAAGGACCAGCCAAGGACCAACCAAGGACCAGCCAAGGACCAGCCAAAGACCAGCCAAGGACCAGCCAAGGATCAGCCCAGGAGCAGCCAAGGATCAGCCAAGGACCAGCCCAGGACCAGCCAAGGATCAGCCAAGGATCAGCCCAGGACCAGCCAAGGATCAGCCCAGGACCAGCCAAGGACCAGCCAAGGATCAGCCAAGGACCAGCCAAGGATCAGCCCAGGACCAGCCAAGGACCAGCCAAGGATCAGCCAAGGATCAGCCCAGGATCAGCCAAGGACCAGCCAGGGATCAGCCCAGGATCAGCCAAGGACCAGCCAGGGACCAGCCAAGGATCAGCCAAGGATCAGCCCAGGATCAGCCAAGGACCAGCCAGGGATCAGCCAAGGATCAGCCCAGGATCAGCCAAGGACCAGCCAGGGACCAGCCAAGGATCAGCCCAGGATCAGCCCAGGACTAAGTCCTATCTTGGTTTAATGTGTGATTTTTAATGTTCCGTCGCTGGCTGTCTATAATGTGATGAAATGCTAAACTGATACGATGCCAATGCAGCTGTGGCCACTCCTGGTGACGCCATTGACTGTAAGTTAATGATGAATTATTAGTTATTAGTTTTTTTAGTGTATGGTTGTCTCACATCTGAGTTTATGGTTATTTTCATTAAGATTGCCTAAATCTAAAGAGGTATAACATGCCGCAGTTAACCACTGATATGAGTGTGATACTTGATGCAGAAAAAAATCTGATGTAAAAACGTACCAATATCAGGAGGCGGACGTTAAGAGGATAAACAGACTTTCACTTTAGAGTATCAGCCCCCCCACCCCCTAACAAAAACACAAACAAGCAGCGCATGAAGACATATGGACCATTGCAAATGGTAGAGAAACGGTGGAGGAAGCAGGAGGGGAGGTGTAACAGGAGATGTTGGCGGTGGAGTAAGTGCCTGAGTCACGCTGCTGCCCAACAGTGTGTGGTCAACAAAACTATTTCAGAAGCACTGCATCAGACGACTACTTTTCATAACAACAGAGCGCGTCCATCAGCAGCTATCAGATTATATAATGTTCAACAAATAATTTCCATGCCTTAACGTCGCTATCAGTCTCCATCAGAGCAGGTTGGAGTGTTTACAAGAGAACAGGAAGATTCTTCACTAAAGTGGTTTCTGTGCTCGTGGTTTAAAAGGTATCGAGGAGATGAAAGGAGAACAGCGATGACATCATCGACCACCAACCGTTTGATTCATGCAGTGTGTTCACAAAAACAATACCGTATTATACCTAATATAAATCAGTCTGAGGTCAATGCTTTCATTTTTCAACAACTACTTCCTGTCCTGCACAGTTGTAGCAGCATTTTCAACAAATACAGTATTTAGTTTAACTGGAGCTATGCTGCAGCTTCTCATTGTCTCCCTTTGGACAGACAGAAGGTTTTATTTTATGTATTTGATATGCAGGAGCGTTTTTCAATGTTTAGTTTGCATAAATTCAAGTCATCATTTAATGTTTCAGCTTTGAAAATGGCGATTTGTAGATTTTAATGATTATTTAAAGTAATTTGTAAATCTCATCAAACCCTCAGTTTATTCTCATGCTACAGTCATTCATGGACAAATTACCCATTATTCAAATAATTTTCAACTAATTTAGTAATCGATTAATCGTTAACTGGAGTAAAGCGACTCTAAAACATGTCTTTAGATGACAGAGCGACCCACTAAGAGCAGGAATTAAACCAAGATAGCACTTAAGATAAAAAAAAAAATGTATGTTAATATCATAAATCCAGAACTTTTAGTTTTAACAGGTTTAGTTCTTTAAAGATTCTTCTATAGCTATTTTAGTTGTAATGTTATTTGAGGCTTATTTGTCGTTCAGTAAAAAGGCCTTCTCCATACTTGGTAATGTGTGCAGAAGATCAAGCACACAGGAAATGCATGGCCCAAAATGTTAGAGCAGAAGGTTAGAGCAGAGTTTGGATAATTTAATGAAAGTCCAAGGGGAACAGAAGCAAATATACTCAAAACCAAACAAAAACCAATAAACATCGGGGGGGGGGGGGGGGGGGGGGGGGGGGGGGATCAAGGGACGCAACAGACTAGAAAGCAACAAACCTACATCTACAACACAAGAAACCAGCCCTGAGTGAAGGCTCTGCTGCTCTTTTAAGCCCAGAACCATGATGAGACAGATTATTTTCACCTGAGTAGATCCCCAGGTTCTCCACAAAGATCCTCTCTGGAAGAGATGCACCACTCGCACTAACCCAAGCACAGGAACCCTGACAGATCAATTAGCAAAATAATAGTTGCAGCCCTAGGCTAGTTAGGCTAGTTAGGCTAGTTAGGCATTTTTAGGTGCAAAGACAATTCAAAGGGTTGAATCTTAGGAAAAAAAAAAGAAAAAGCAAAGTATAGAGCACCCGGCCAGCCAGGCCAACATTTCCCTTACAGAGACATAGACAAGTATCGTTTTTTACAGGCTAACAAAGAAACTCTTCTAAAGCCTGGAACTAAACGCTATTTCTGACATTTTTAATTGAAAAAGCCTCCTGGATGGAAGAGAAACGTCTTCAAACTTGGAAACAAAGTCCAGTGGATTGTTTTTTATTTTTTTTAGAATCACTATGACCTGAATGACTGAGAATTTTCACCAGCACAATAATGTTTAATAAAACACAGTCAAATGTTGCTCTAAAGAAATATGTTTTTATCAGGATTTACAGCAATTTAGATTCTCAGCACATTTACAGCTTTATATTTATTATTTAAACTATTATCTATCAGAACGGTATAACTGTAACATTCTGCTGTTGGTAATGAATGATTTATTTATGCTGCTTTAATAACTGATTTCTCATGGAAGATTAATAAAACACATAATCTTTAATCCTGAATGTTTGGGTCATTAAATTATGAAAAACATCCAAACTTTGTGAAATGGTGATAAATTCATTTCTGTGATGAGATATTTGGATCATTATGGCACAAAGAAACAGATGAAGAAACGACAGAGGAGCTCATTTATCCCAGAAAATGTTTCAGGCATAGTTCTGACTTTACAGCGTTAGAGATTATATTATACATTTACACCCTTAATCTATTATTACTAGGGATGCACGATATAATGGGCCCCCTATTGGTATCGGCCTCAAAAATGAATATCGGACATCGGCCACCCCACCGATATTTAACCCGATTTTTGATCAGCTTCTGAGTTTCTAAAGTCTAAAAAAAAAATAAAAATACTACTTCTTCTTCTTCCTCAAAAACTTCTTTTTTACAGACTTAAAAACTTCTAAAGACGAGGAAAAAGATATTGATCCATTAAAATATCCCAATATCTTCATATGCTGATATATTGCTATTTAAAAACACCATATCAATCTCTTTTACTAATGAAATATTGCTATATTAGATTAGAGACTTCTTTATTTGTCATTTTGTATGCACAGGGTGCATACAGAACGAAATTGCGTTACATACAGCTTATGAACGTTGCATTGATATTTCAAATGGCACAAGTTATAGAAAAATACAAAAAGTGCAGCAGTGGTCAAAGTGTGAACAGTGCAGAGGATAAGAGACAGTGTGCAAGTTGCAGTGGTTCAGTGCAAATAGGCATTTGTGCAAAAAATGCGTTATTGAAAATAGAATGAGATGAACAATTAAAGGGCTAAAAGTTAAAAGTTCAGCAGCATTTGATGCCCGATAATGTGCAATAGGTGCAGAGTTCGGTTTGTGGATCAAAGGTTCAACAGTCTGATGGCAGTGGGGAAGAAGCTGTTGCACAACCTGGTGGATCTGCAGCGGATGTCATCGTTATGCTACGAAATCCCCTGAAAACTCACGAAATGTTGCCATATTTTTATATGTTGATATATTGACGCGGTATCGATCTATTTTACTAACAAAATCTCACAAGAATTTGCAAAATATCACGAGAGTTTGTAACAGAACGATGAAATTTCACCAGATTTTGAAAGTAAAATAGATCGATACCGCGTTTTTAAAAATCTATTTGATATCAGCATATGAAAATATATTTGAGTTTATTATTTTTCAAAGTGTCAGAAATGGATAACAAAACTGCTATTTTCAATGACTTATTTATTTTTGTCCAGCTTTAACATCGGTATCGATATCGGTTATCGGCTACATGAGTTTTAAAATATCGGATATCGGCCAAAATCCCAATATCGTGCATCCCTAATTATTATTTACACTATTCAAAATAAAATGTACTACTTTCCAGCTTAACAGAACATTTTTTTATCTAGTTAATATAAAATATAATTTCTCCTGCATGGAAACGTCTCTTTCTATAGGACTCCATATATCAGCCATAGCAACAGAAACACAAACCAAACTATTGAAGATAAGTTCAACTAAAAAGTATAATTTAGTCATAATCATCTTCATCTGATGAATAAAATACTGTTAGTCATCTTTGACTTAGAAAACAATGGAAATGACAGAAAACCTTTTTTCTTTTCTAATTAGCTCTCTTGGGCCGATAATTAAGCACCATGAAGAGGCGATAGCATTTCTTTAAAGAACCTAAACTGGGCCAGGATCCTAATTGAAAGAGTTCTGAACGGAAACAACATTAATCGAGATATAGAGGGAGAATATGAGCTTCATCCTCCTGAAGAGAGGAAGGACCAATTGCCCCAGAACTGTTGGTTCATGGTTTATAATCTGTTCATCAAATTTTGAATTTAATTAGTTAAGCTGCATCTTTTCCTACGACGGGACAAAAACTCATGTGGGATGTTGAAGTTGTCACATTTACGACCCTTCTTTAGTAGAAATGTTCTTAAAGGAAAAGTGTAGTCATATTCAGGATTCAAACTTCTGAAAGTTCTTTAAATCTGAAATGATTCCATCCTGTTCAATAAATGATCAGTGTTTTTAATTCAGAGTCATTTTCATGTGAATGTGCTTTACTGGAGGCATCCATGTTTGTCAAAGAACACTACTGCCACCTACTGGTTAGTGACATTGTCACGGTGCGGTATCGGCTGTTGATCAAGTCCCAGTGCTGTATCTGGTGTTTGTCACAACGCGCTATTATCCAAGTCATCTTGAAAACATTCTTCTTCCAAATGTTGGCTACATATTACGGGTTTTTTCTCTGGCCAGAAGTTCGATGGCAAATCCTCCCTCTTCAAGTTGGCGATCCAACGACCAACCCGTCCGTGGAGGATCAGGAATCAGAAAGGAGGAATAACTCTTTTTTTCACTTTTACCCGATGTATTCCAGCATCCAGCTGCCATGCACGTGGGCATTGTCAGTTTCACTATAGCTCTGGTGAATTTCAATGGTGAAGTCCTCTGGAAATCTTCAATAATTCCCATTGATTTAGCTTGGAAAGCGGGGAGAATGGCGCTAGGCTTACCGCACCGTGACGTCACTGCTGGAAGATGGCAGGAGGGAGGGGCTACTATATTTGGGCAAAAATGGCCGCTCCCAGACTCAGTGATCGCCATGAAAATTATTATTTCCTCTTTTTTTAAGCTAAATCATGAAATCACCGCAAACGGATTAGTTTTAGGTATAAAAAATTATCCATTGATCAGTGCTTGCTGAGCAGACTTTTCCTTTAAATGTGAGGCACCGGAGCGTGTTTTTCAGTTTATTGTAATTCATTTAACCTACCACTAGATGGCAGTCCTTCTTACTCAATGGGGCTTTAAAGGACAGAGTCTCAAAGGCAGCAGCCTGAAGTGACCCAAATGAGACCTGCATCTGATCTTATCATGACTGTCTGAACAACACAGATCTGATTTTTTCCAATGCGACCCAGAACACTTAGCTCTGTGGTGCTGAATCCGATACTAATTGGATCTTTTCAAATGCGACCTGTGTCTGAACGGCCAGGTCGCATTCATCCAACCTTTACGTCGTTAATACTCAACAAGGTCACGATTGTCCATCTTGCTATGCAGAAGATGGAAGAAAAACAATGAACATGGAGAGCGGCCTTTATTTTAAATCGTCCTGAAAAGATTATCCAGTAGTAGCCATTCAAAATTTCCCCACTTTCCTGTGCTGGCCCTTGGCTGGTCCCCTACAATTCTTTTTTAAACATCAATCTTTGTACTAAAATATTCTTTTTGTCATGATTAGTGGAAATTAAGATCTAAAGAGAAGCGCCACCTCCTGGTCAGACCCTGTAATTCAGTGAAAGGGTGGAGTCAGAGTAAAAAAATATCCCTGCCCAGGAGAAGGCTGGTGGCTGGAAGGTGGAGGGAAGATGGGAGGGGCCATTTTGAATGGCTGCTACCGTATTTTTAATGAACTGGCTGAGGTTGGGAGAGAAATGAAAGATCGCCAGATGCACTCCAGCACTACCATTAATGTTTACCTCCGTAAACACAGCACGCTGGCTACTTGTGATGTCATTGCGTCCTCTACTGCGCATGCGGGACACCTAAGGAGATCATATACAAGTCGCGTACATTTGGAAATGTGAACGACCACGCAGAAGAATCAGATTTTTACAGACAATGTTGGAACTGAGCATCAAGGTCTGCAGTGTGAAAGTTGCCTTAAAGTGGATCGGATCTGATACATACTTGTCTGTCCACACTTTGAACCATCAATCCCTCACTTACTCACCCGCTCACTCATTCGCTGACTCACTCACTCCCATATGTTTTACTAATTCATAATTAATCAGCTCTTTGCCGTTGCCGTCGGGGCTCTGCTTCGCTGGAAATACCTCCGATATGATGCCACTGAAGTACTTCTGATCCGACGGACCAAATAACCAAACAAAAGTGGGAGGAAACATTTCCATCATCATCCTCAAAGCCAGAGGAGGCAGGAAGCTTATGGAGCGGAGCTTCTAGGTTCAGATTTCTGCTGTTTGTATCCAGATCAGGGTGAAGGAGCCGGCCTGCAGAGTGGAGTAATGTGGAACGCTAAGGCAAACACATCCTGATGGAGGGTTAGTCTGCCTGCATGTTTGGGAAATGAGGAAGCATGAAACAATGATCTTCATCTCTGCACCAGTCCTCATCACATATCCTGTTACACTAATGAGAGATAGCAGGAAGGTAGCACATCAGGAAATCTGAAACCAGAGCTCAAACAGCTACAGTCACACTTGCTTTTCTCAGTGATAAAAAAGCAATCTGCTCCATGGAGAACCAAACCCGAGGAAAGAGGAGAGGCTTCTTTTCCCCAATGTTGTTGTTGTTGTTGTTTTGATGTTGGCAGATCACACGGCCCTCATCAAAGACCAGCAGCTTCCAACAACCTCCAGCGCTGCGTCTCTTACCTTGGATGTGTTTATGTTTCATCTAAACCAGCCTGAACTCACTGATAAACAAGCCCCGAATAATTATGCAGCTAATAAGAGATGAACTTAGTGAGTTTATTCAAAGGCCGTTAAATATGAAAAATTATCACCATCTGATTGCAGTTGGAATATTTTGGTTTGCTCATGATGTTGTTCATCAGTCATCGTGTCATATTAATGGATGACAAGAGTCAGTGTGAGAATCCAAGTAGAATCTGTTCAAAATCCAGAGCCTCTAATTACAGACTTGGGCCCCATCTCACTACAGATCTAAACCGTGTCAAATGCTACCTAATACAGATTTTTTTATTTAAGGCCCATAGGACAACCACTTCGAAATGTTGCCCCTATTTTCGATTGTATGATGCATACTTGATTTCTCCCCCAGCTCCTACCTGACAGTAGCCTCGTGAGACCATCCTGATCTCGCGAGCTTTCAAGGTTTCACTCGCAGATCAGTCTGGAGACTCTCCGTTAAAGAAAATTTGGAGCCGTTCACCAAACGAACGTCCAATCAGCGTTGGCTTTGAGGCGGGTTGAGGTGTGACGCAACGAGAAGCGCGACAGTTCAGTCTAAAGAACATGGCGGCTTCAGCCGATGAAACTAGCGTTAGCGTGGCTATCGAGCAAGTTTTATGGGAATTACAGAGTATTTCTTCACTGAAAGAAGAGCAAAACACTGCTCTGGAGGCTTTTCTCAGAGGAAAATATGTTTTTGCTCTTCTCCCGACTGGTTTCGGCAAGAGTAGCCTGGCTTGTGGTTGTGTTTTCATCGTTGTCGCTCTGTTAGTACGTCCAGGGCCGGCGATTGCTATAGGCGAGCTAGGCAATTGCCTAGGGCGACAAATGTGTTGGGGGCGCCCTCTAGCGTCGCCCTTAGGCTTACTTCCCATTAATCATAGAATTAGAAAAAAAAGCGAATTAAACCGGTTATGAAGCGTCCGTCAGTCTGACTTAACCTTACGTATATATAAATAGCAAAATATGAACAAATAAATATACCACCGTTTTTTTATTTATTTTTTCACATTTAAGAGAAAACCAGAAAAGATTCTGATCACTTTTCAAGCGCCCTCCAACCCGGAAGTCGTGACGTCAGAACGGGAGCGTTCATGGCGGTCTACTGCACTAAATGCGATAGCCAAAACAAGAAATCTGAAAGCAAAATTTCGACTTCAACCGAGCGATTCCTACCAGGAGACCATTCTGATGTATCGGAGGAAGAATATTTGTGTCTGGAGCCTCACATGTTCGACCCAGATGTTTCAGATGAAGAGAAGGCAGCAGACGAACAACAGCGAGTCGGACAATGAGTGGAGATTGGACGTCGGCCGGGAGATTAGATGAATGGTAAGACAAGTTTTTTCTTTTAACAGTTCAAACATTTTTTTTGTATGTTGACATCATTTTTTCTCAAATAAAATCTCATTTTATGTTACCATCAACGAATTTGCCATTAGGAAGTCCAGACGAGTCAAATTTTAATGCTGCATCAATTTTGAAGGTGAATAGAAATACCTGAAACAACTGATAGATAGAACTACAAGAACTTCAAACTTTTAATTTTGTAATGGTATTCATAAAAGCACTTTTGTTTGTAGAGGGTTAATCCTTTCTTTAATCACTAATCAATGTCAGAAATCAGGGTAAATATACCTGATATATTTTATTTAGAGGAAAATTTTGTTTATCTCATTTCTATTTATGTTCAAATGATTTAATAAAACTGGAACAGAAAATTTAATTTAATGTTTATCAATTACTTTTTTATGTAGTCCTTGGTTGAAGAATTTCTTAAATTTATTATTTTTTATTGTTATTTGGTAATTTCTGAAATTGATTTATTTAATATTTGTTTAATGTGTGTTAAATTTGTTAATTGTCTGAAATAAATTCATTCATTGATTCAATCCAGTTTTTAGTTATACTTTACCTAAGTGTCCTTACAGATGGTTAAAAGTGTTTTTGCACAGTCCTAACTTTGAGTGTGTAATAAAATATTTAAAATAATAAAAAAGAAAAGGTACTGAAACCTATTCTGGTATTTGTCTATGCATCACTCCATGCTAAGTTACAGTTTTTTCTGAATGGTTAAACACAACCTTGATTCTTATAGCACAATTTCTAAAACTATTAATACTTATAGCAAATCCACTCACTGAGTTCACAAAACTAAAAGAACAAACACTGCTTTGCACTCAATTTGCAATTTTGTAACACACACTTTGCACAACTGTAGGCACAATTCACCGCACAGCACTCTTTGTGGAACTGTAAACACAACTCAATGAAGCACTAAACAGATGCTGAAAACAGTACTGGTATTTCGCACGCCAAAAGTGAGGGGGGGGGGGGGGATCGGCGCAAAACTCAATCTCGCCCTAGAGCAACCAAAGGGCTAGAACCGGCCCTGAGTACGTCATATGCTTCGTTGATCTGATTGGTTTATTTGGCCCGTCTATCACCGACATAGGCCAATCAGCTAACCAGTATTTTCGCCCCTTCCCAAAATTACTTCAACGGAAGGTTTCCAGATGGATATGCAGAGCAAATCCATCTGGCGGAGTCAGACCTCTCCATGGTTTACAGCTTCCCCACAGAGTAAAAACTGGTTGAAAAGACGACATCCAAATGACGGCTGCATTTGGTGTAAAAGTGACAGGTGAAAAGCTGTTCAGTAGCAGCCATTCAAAATGGCCCTTCCCAGTCAAAGTCAGCTGAATGACAGCCCACTTCCAGCCACTGGAGTGACCCCCTCCTTCTCCTGGGTGTGCACTACTTTACTCTGACTCCACCCTTTCACTGAATCACAGGGTCTGACCAGGAGATGCCGCTTCTTTTTAGATCTTAAGGTCCACAAATCATGACAGAAAGAATAGTACAAAGATTGATGTTTAAAAAGGAACTGTAGGGGACCAGCTAAGGACAAACTACTATTTCTGGACTAAATCAAGACTATGAAGGGCGACCAGATTTAGCCTAAATACCAAAGTTTAAATGATGTCTGGTGTTTGGGTGGTCCGGCCTATTTGTAGATAAAAGTGAAATGAAACCATTGCTTTGCCTTAAAGCAAAGAGTAGTTGCTCCCATTTGAACATTACAAACTCCAGAACAAGCAGTTCAGCTCTAAAAAAAGAGGCTGGCAGCAGTGCACTGCAAAAAATGAAATCAAAATAAGTCATTTTTTCTTAAAATGAGAGCATTTTTTTCTTGAATTAAGGATTTAAGTGAAACACTTTGCCAATGGAACAAGACAATTCACACTTAAAATAAGAAAAAACAATTGCATTGTCTTATTTCAAGTGCATAATATCTGGATACCTTATTTTAAGAGTAAAATTACTCATTCCATTGGCAAATCATCTTATTTATCTGCTCAAATTAAGGGTAAATACCCTTAATTTAAGATATTTGTACTCATTTTGAGATCATTTTTGCAGTGTGACGCTGTCAGGTGCAATGGTCTAGCTAACTGGAGTTTGCAGTTGTTATATTAACAATAAACTTACAGCACAATTAAAGAAACAACTAAAATACATAAAAAGAATACTGCAGTTAAATTGGACATTAAGAGAATTCTTGTTTTATGGGCAAGAAAAGAAGGTTTTCTGTCCCTGCAGTTGTAAAGTAGTCTTCTATAGAGTTAGCGATAAAGAACCACTGCTCAGTCCATTCAGTGTCTATATTTTTTTCAGAACAAAACTCTAGACGACATACGTGTAAAAATATGTGTGTAGATTTATTAGTGAAATCTAGTCTGTCTTCATTGCTTTATGTTCATTATAGATGTTTTGGTTGTTCATTTCCTGTCAATACGGTGTGATTAGCGTAGACTGACCCTAAATCGTTTTTTAGCCCATCAGTTTTCCGCCACCCCTCGGTGCACATTGGTCTCTGCAAGGCCCTCCCTATGAAAATGCTCTGGCTCCGCCTCTAGGAAAAGAGCGGGAAATAAATTATCACAGCTTGGATGTTTAGCTGGTTTTCAAAAAGGATTCTAACAAACTGGAGCAAAGCTGATAACGGCGGAGCTCTGTTGGCTCCAGCATTCATGCCACGTCACTCTGTGCTCAATTACTCAGGTCTGTCTCAAGGAAATTATTATGGAATTAATTTTCAAAGCAGTATTTTACAGTTTCAAAAGCAAATTAATTTAATTTCACATTATGAAATACAGATTTACTTTCAAATCAATACACTTAATTTCAAGTTCATCATCATCATTGGAAATCAATTTCGTATGATGTCTTCAGTACAGGGGCCATAACAGGGTTCAGAATGCGTTCTGCAGGGGCCCCGGCCCCCCGTCGCTCCCTGTCCAGAAGCGCCCATGCTGCCAGCCTCTGAGCTGATGGCCTGTTATGCAGGAATCTGGGGAAAAATCTGCAGATATTTTTATTAATACTGTTTTTTGCTAAAGTGCCTGCTTCTCAAAGACCAGCACTGTTTGCAGACGCTGAGCATAAAATATTTACCATCATCTCAATGGTAGCAATTTGAGACGCAGGAGAATAAAGAAGGAAAATAAAAGCAAACTGCTCCAAAGCTGATTTGACAAAAGCAGGCTGACATGTCAAATGCTAACATTCAGCCCGTTTCCAGGAGAATGCCGGGAATAATTTCTGTATGTTCCTACTCCAAGCTGAGCTCTGTGACGCTGTGAAATGTTTGTGTTCGGTGATTGAAGGTGGCTCTTATTGTTTTTGTATGAATAAGGATGACAAAACGTGCTGTGAGGAAAACTGGAGGGGGAAGCGCCCAGCTAAACAAAGATAAAGCTGCTGTGTGTCTAAAACAGAAATGAAAAAAAATTCTCCTCTGTGTTATCAGTGTCACTTGATAAAGACATTAAAGGCATGCGGGTGGAAGAGACTGCGTTCACTACGGGTCTCCGGACAGACTGCTGATGTTTATCTCTGGAGGAAAAGATAAGTTGTCCGAACATCAGAATTTTTCACTGAGGAGCTAAATAAGAAATGAGAGCCGGAGAGTGAGCAGAGATAGATGGACGCCAAGAAAGAGGCAGGACCGTGCAGCGCAAGCAGTCTGTCATGTATGGAGAGAAATCTGTTCCACTATTGTTAACAGAAAAAAGGGATTTCAAAGATCTGAAGATCTGTGCTTTTAAAAATGAGACTGTTATTTTAACAGTTTGCTCATTTTTTAAAGATTTTATTTTCTAAATATGGTTGTCTTCATATATTTTTTCATATTTTCATTTTTCAACTTTAAAATAAATCGTTTTTTTTTTTCTTTCATCCTTTCCAAATTCAATTTTACATTTCCACTCTACGCTTCTGGGCCGAAATAGAAATATCTATAAGAAAACATAAAAATTGAAAGATAGAATTTGAATAAGTAAAATAAAATACAAATAAATTATTAAAATCCTTTAAAAAAAAAAACAAGAAAAAAAGAAATATCTTTATCTTTATTACCACTTTTGAAACCTGTTATTTGCTCTCAGTAATATTTGAACAAATTTCTCTCCATACCGACAGACTAATTTCACTCAGAAAATCATGCAGAATGGAAGAGGAAATAGAAATATCCAAGAAAAAAAAATCTATAAGAAAACTTAAAATTGAAAGAAAGTATTTGAATGATTAAAATAAAAAAAAACTATTATTTGCTTTTATTAATATTGGAACAAATTTCTCTCCATAGAAACAGTGTGTCTGCGTATGAAGCGGACTAGAAGAGGAATTGGTTGAATTATTTACATGCATCTAAACATGAACACGCTCATCCATTATTTACAAACAGCATATTTACCCAACAATCTCACGAAATGCAAAAACAGTCAGTTTCAAACCACAAAGACGACCATTTCTAAAATGTTTCATAATGACGAGCAGAAGCGAAAGAAGGAAACGAGAAAAGGTGAATCACTGCAGCGAGGAAGAATCTGTGGATCTAACATTAAGCTTCAACAAACATTTCCCTCAATATTTTCCCTCCCTCTTTACTCTTTCACTATAAAAACAATAAAAGCGTGCATCAGAATGAACGACTGTGGTCAGACCAGGTGCTCTTTTCCAGCACCGTTTGTCCCCAAAGCTGAAGGAACCAACGTTGAACTCTTTAAAGCGACATGGAAGGTGCCCTTGAGCAGAGACTGTAGAGCTCCCGCCCTGTCTGCTCCACTCAGGCAGCAGAACCAGGCTGAACTAAACAGCTCCCAGGTGTTGCCGTCTACTGAAGTGGATGAATGTGTTCTGCTGCTGCAGAAATAAACAGCAGTATCTTCATATAGACTCTTATCCCCAATGCTGCCTCCACTCTAAAGCTGTCCTAATGAGCACAGGGTGGCATGTAGGTTTTCATAAAAGCCTTCAGATATTTGAATAAAATAATAACTTGGTTTGATTATTTGACTTTTTAGAACAAGCTTTGATTAAAGCAAAAAACAACAACATTCATGTGGATTTAATTATGCCTCACTTTAACTTGTTTCATGATAAAATTGTCTTTTATCTTTCCTTCTCATTAAAGTTATTTCTAAAGATGTAATGTTTGTTTTTTGCTTTAAACTGTAAACTTGATGAAGGGTTGATTAGAAACCCTCCGACTGCAGAGGACATTATTGATGGAAATTATGGGTCTTTCTGAATGAACAAAATGTCACATAAAACTAGATTTAAACTCCTTTATATTTAGAATCATGGCTGCAGTCACATTAAGTTTACTAATTGTAGACCTTTAACAGACTTTCCTAAAAGTTAAAACAAGTAAATAATATTAGACAAACTTTTAAGGCCCTCACCTTATCTTATTTTGAAGTTCTGGTAACTGACAGTTGGTCAGATCGGTTGAAAAAAATCATCTATATGTTGGCTTTTAGATGATAAAAAGATGGAACTTATTAAAGGGATCAGTCTAACCTAACTTTGGCCATTAGCTTTAGCAAGCTTTGGCTGTTAGCCTGCAGGGATCCCATGCTAACTTCAGCTATTAGCTTTAGCAAGCTTTGGCTGTTAGCCTGCAGGGATCCCATGCTGACTTCAGCCATTAGCTTTAGCAAGCTTTGGCTGTTAGCCTGCAGGGATCCCATGCTAACTTCAGCTATTAGCTTTAGCAAGCTTTGGCTGTTAGCCTGCAGGGATCCCATGCTAACTTCAGCTATTAGCTTTAGCAAGCTTTGGCTGTTAGCCTGCAGGGATCCCATGCTAACTTCAGCTATTAGCTTTAGCAAGCTTTGGCTGTTAGCCTGCAGGGATTCTATGCTAACTTCAGCTAGTAGCTTTAGCAAGCTTTGGCTGTTAGCCTGCAGGGATTCTATGCTAACTTCAGCTATTAGCTTTAGCCAGCTTTAGCTGTTAGCCTGCAGGGATTCCATGCTAACTTCAGCTATTAGCTTTAGCCAGCTTTAGCTGTTAGCCTGCAGGGATTCTATGCTAACTTCAGCTATTAGCTTTAGCAAGCTTTGGCTGTTACCCTGCAGGGATTCCATGTTAACTTCAGCTATTAGCTTTAGCAAGCTTTGGCTGTTAGCCTGCAGGGATTCTATGCTAACTTCAGCTATTAGCTTTAGCCAGCTTTAGCTGTTAGCCTGCAGGGATTCTATGCTAACTTCAGCTATTAGCTTTAGCAAGCTTTGGCTGTTAGCCTGCAGGGATCCCATGCTAACGTCAGCTATTAGCTTTAGCAAGCTTTAGCTGTTAGCCTGCAGGGATCCCATGCTAACGTCAGCTATTAGCTTTAGCAAGCTTTGGCTGTTAACCTGCAGGGATTCTATGCTAACTTCAGCTATTAGCTTTAGCAAGCTTTGGCTGTTAGCCTGCAGGGATCCCATGCTAACTTCAGCTATTAGCTTTAGCAAGCTTTGGCTGTTAGCCTGCAGGGATTCTATGCTAACTTCAGCTAGTAGCTTTAGCAAGCTTTGGCTGTTAGCCTGCAGGGATTCTATGCTAACTTCAGCTATTAGCTTTAGCCAGCTTTAGCTGTTAGCCTGCAGGGATTCCATGCTGACTTCAGCCATTAGCTTTAGCAAGCTTTGGCTGTTAGCCTGCAGGGATCCCATGCTAACTTCAGCTATTAGCTTTAGCAAGCTTTGGCTGTTAGCCTGCAGGGATCCCATGCTGACTTCAGCCATTAGCTTTAGCAAGCTTTGGCTGTTAGCCTGCAGGGATCCCATGCTAACTTCAGCTATTAGCTTTAGCAAGCTTTGGCTGTTAGCCTGCAGGGATCCCATGCTAACTTCAGCTATTAGCTTTAGCAAGCTTTGGCTGTTAGCCTGCAGGGATCCCATGCTAACTTCAGCTATTAGCTTTAGCAAGCTTTGGCTGTTAGCCTGCAGGGATTCTATGCTAACTTCAGCTAGTAGCTTTAGCAAGCTTTGGCTGTTAGCCTGCAGGGATTCTATGCTAACTTCAGCTATTAGCTTTAGCCAGCTTTAGCTGTTAGCCTGCAGGGATTCCATGCTAACTTCAGCTATTAGCTTTAGCCAGCTTTAGCTGTTAGCCTGCAGGGATTCTATGCTAACTTCAGCTATTAGCTTTAGCAAGCTTTGGCTGTTACCCTGCAGGGATTCCATGTTAACTTCAGCTATTAGCTTTAGCAAGCTTTGGCTGTTAGCCTGCAGGGATTCTATGCTAACTTCAGCTATTAGCTTTAGCCAGCTTTAGCTGTTAGCCTGCAGGGATTCTATGCTAACTTCAGCTATTAGCTTTAGCAAGCTTTGGCTGTTAGCCTGCAGGGATCCCATGCTAACGTCAGCTATTAGCTTTAGCAAGCTTTAGCTGTTAGCCTGCAGGGATCCCATGCTAACGTCAGCTATTAGCTTTAGCAAGCTTTGGCTGTTAACCTGCAGGGATTCTATGCTAACTTCAGCTATTAGCTTTAGCAAGCTTTAGCTGTTAGCCTGCAGGGATTCCATGTTAACTTCAGCTATTAGCTTTAGCAAGCTTTGGCTGTTAGCCTGCAGGGATCCCATGCTAACTTCAGCTATTAGCTTTAGCTGTTAGCCTGCAGGTATTCAAGGCTACTGTAACTTAAAGGAATAGTACACCCAAAACATGATTAGCCTTCATTTTCTACTCACCCCCATGCTGAACAACACTCTGGAGTACTTTTTTGATATCTCAAATGCATCTGGAGATCTGGGAGGCTTCTTGCTGTCTGCTGACATTCAAATAATGGAGGTCTATGGCGCCCGAGGCAGAAAGGTCCATAAAAGTCCACAAAAAACGTGTCAATATTCCTCCATACTGCTCGTCCAATGTATTCCAAGTGTCCTGAGTGGGTAGCGTCCAGAATTTACTCGAAACGAAGTCATTTAGAATGTTTTTAGAGCATAAACAGTAGTGTATAGGATTTCCTGAAAGCGCGTTCACGACGCTACGGAAGCCGGCAGACCAAACCAGCACATTCAGCTCGGCAAAGAACTCATGCTCTTCCTCAACACTGAAGTCCTCAGATATTTTTCTTTCGTTGTTTCTTTCTTTGCACAGGTAAACAGCACATTTCTTCTTCTACGCTTGCATTATTGGCAGAGCAGACGCTGAATGCGCACTTTCATCTGGTTTGGTCTGCCGTGGTTTCCGTAGACTCGTGAACGCGCATGTGCGCGCTTTCAGGAAATCCTATACACTACTGTTTATGCTCTAAAAACATTCTAAATGACTTCGTTTCCAGTAAATTCTGGACGCTACCCACTCAGGACACTTGGAATACATTGGACGAGCAGTATGGAGGAATATTGACACGTTTTTTGTGGACTTTTATGGACCTTTCTTCCTCGGGCGCCATAGAACTCCATTATTTGAATGTCAGCAGACAGCAAGAAGCCTCCCAGATCTCCAGATGCATTTGAGATATCAAAAAAGTACTCCAGAGTGTTGTTCAGCATGGGGGGGAGTAGAAAATGAAGGCTAATCATGTTTTGGGTGTACTATTCCTTTAAGCTACCAGTTTTAACCAGCACTGCGGGACCTTTTGCTCCGCCTTGATAGGCATCAACCATTGACTTTGCATGTAAACCTGCTGCTTCTGCTGCTTCAGGTGTAAAAGTAGCATAAGAATTGAATCGCTCCTGGTATTATGTAATACGTCTGAAGATCTGAGCATGTTATGACAACATGGTCCTTGCTTGGCTGATGGCTAATTATCATAGGATCTGGGTTAAATACAGATCAAATCCGGAGGGAGAGCACCTCTCACTGCTCGTTTCCACCCCCCACAAATACATATAACTGGAATCAATTTATGCAGCTCAGTGATAGTCATCATGACCACCTAAAGCTCTGTAGAACTTAGCCTCAAACATTCAGTCACTGCCACACCGACGGATGAGTGAATCAGGTGGGTAGACCTGTGGAAGGAAGGAGCTGGAATCAGATCTTAATCTACTTATATCACTACTCAATATTAAAAGAAATAGTGATATTTGCCTATAGCTTTCTATCAAATCTGCTTCATAAAACTCTTGGGTTGCTGTAGAAATTAATCTAGGCCTTTGAAAATCATTTCAATTTTAAGGGGGAGTACTTTTAAGTTAAATACTTGCTGTTGAATATTTAGTGCTCCAGGTACTAACTCACATGGATTTCAACTGAATGAAAACACCATGAAGTTATCATCTGAAATGAAGACATACTTTAAATTAAAAACTCGGCTCTTTCATTTTAAACTATGACTTCACTGACAGTTCTGATCATGCAGTGCATATACAGTATGCACTGCTAGGAGCTGTCCGTGGTGCTGAAAGGCGCACCGAGCTCTGATGCAGAAGAAAATCCACTTTATTTATAACACATTTAAAAACAAAATAAAGTTTCGAATGTGCTGCACATAAAGAGGATAAATTCTAAATTTCACCTCTCTGTAAGACAGTCTGTTGTTCAACCTTTTGAAGAGATTTAAATGTAACATTTTCTTTGAATTCCTCATAAAAATGGAACCAAGTAATGTTTAGTCTCTGCAGTTTTGCCGCTATAGGTTTCGCTTACTGGAGGACATGATTACACTTTTCCTTCCTCTCCCACTTTCTCAAATTAACTACATTAATTATTTGTTACCTCCAGCTACTAATGGCTGTCCGTTTATGTTTTTCCTTTATAATGACTGACCTGCTTCTGTATTTCAGTTTCTTTCTATTAGAGAAACATCTGGGTGGGGTTAAGGATATGTTGGTTTTAAATCTGACTGAGTGGTAAAATGTTTTGCTGCTTTACTCAGATTTTTTTTAACTCATAGATGAGATCAATGCAGGAGTAACTGTGTCCATCAATGCTTTAGTTTCCTTAACATGGAAAGTAGTTTTCTCTGCTCCTCGTTCCAAATCCACCAACAGTCATGACAGACGGCTGCTTTTCCAGGCATACGTTTACGCAGGATTTTCTTCTCTGAAACAATAACAAAAAAAAAAAAAAAAAAAAAAAAAACAGGAGCAGCACATAAATCAAAAAACACAATCTGAAATAGATATTAACTTTAAATCATAACGGAGTATTTGGGATTGATATTGTAGTTTTTGTTGCACCCAGATCATCTAAGAACTTCGGAAAACTTTTATTGTCATTTTGTTTACAGAGTGTTTACAAAACATGTTTTTGTTTTGTACAGCTTTCATGACATTATAGTTTTTTAAAGTGCAGCAGTGATCAAATGTAAACAGTGTTGGAGAAAAAAAACATGGTGCAAAGAAGCGCGATATGGATGGTTTCATACCTGTAGATTTTATCACCACTTGTTTGGATGAAATTCACAGTAGTTCATTAATGCTGTGCTTCACGTCTTTCTATGTCAATCCAGAGTTTGGTGACAGATTTTTAAATTGGCTCCATGATGTTCATCCTTAGGCTGAATTTGCTGCTTGATGTGCAAAATCTAACAAGTATAACTGCTTTGGTCACCGAAACCTCTAAGACTCGTTTCCGTTACTGCAGGGACTCAGGATTTGTTTCAGGTTAAAAAAATGTCTTTAGTTCGGGGAACTCAGGTGAATCAGGTCCCTGCAGGCTGTGGCTGTTGCCTTCAGGCAGTCTGTGGTCGGCTAGAAAAGGAAGGTCACCAGAGGAAATGGAGGAGAATCAGAGATGTGGTTTGGATGGTCGACACTAGATTCTGAGAGATTATAAATCAGATTTATTAGTTTCTGTTGGTTTTCCTTCACACTTGTTTTCTTACATTTCTGAGCTGCTCTGGTTGTCTGAGGCAAAGGTCTCCATGAAGCCCTCGGATTTCGAAAGGAAACTGGGATTTTCAGTGACAAGAACAACTAATAATGCACAGCCAGTCACTTTTTCATTGTTATGTAATTCACCATAAAGTATTCAGAATAACGTGGCTCTGTAAATGTTATAGTACTTCTCTGTTACACTCTTCCTGTTTCCTTGTTTTTTGTAAAATTAAGGAAATGTGAGAAGTTAGAGTGCTGTTCAGGATTAGAGAGATAAGATGTAAGCCCCCTATTTCATCATTCTGCTTCATTCTATCTCTATTCTCCCACTCTGCAGAATCTGTTAGTTCAATCTCTAACGTTCTGCTCTCTCTGCTTTTTCTCATAGTAGCTTCATCTGGTCTGTTCCTGTTTGGCTGTGACTCCATCCTGGAGAGAAATATCAGCTGTGCTGCTGCCATCAACACCTTTGTTTCTAGATGTTGGAGCTTGGCCTGTTTTCCAGTGTAGTCCTGTTTCTCTGACTGTGACTAACTGGATGTGCTCTCTTCATCCTCTGACATGGGAGCTGGCTCGGAGCTCGTCTGCCTGGCTGTGTGTTTCCTGGACGGGGCCGCCTGTGGAGCTGGTTGACAGTTGCCTTTTGTATCTATGCTTCTTTTTCTATGTCTGCTTCTGTCTCCTTGAACCCCAGTGGGCCTCAGCAGATGGCCGCTCACACTGAGCCTGGTTCTGCTGGAGGTTTCTTCCTGTTCAAAGGGAGTTTTTCCTCTCCACTGTCGCTACAAGCATGCTCAGTGTGAGGGATTGCTGAAGAGTCAATGAGTCTATGCAATCAGCTGGTTTTCCTTAGATAGAAAACTTTGAATCAATCTGACTGGATGATCTGGTGAACTGGAAAGTGACCTGAGATGACATGATGTGAATTGGAGCTATAGAAATAAACTGAATAGAATTGAAAGATAAGATAAGAGGTCAAAATTCCCAGTAATCGGATATTTTTCAACCTGTCTAGTTGGGAATGTTATTGTTGATTGTTGCCATGGTAAATACTGTAGAAATACAGCAAGGTAATAATGGCCTCAGAAAAAGTACTGCTGCCCCCCATTGTTTGTTCCTATAATTGAAATATGTTTTCATAGACTAGTAGAAGTGATAACAGAGACAGTATGTGGAGTATCTTTTGTGACACACATGGAATTGCCCTCCTCCCATATTTCAAAGTTAGCCAATCAGAGCCACCCACCCCACATTCACTAAAACATGACATCAACTCGTCCAGTTTATCTTGCTTCCCCAAAGAAACTGTACCTTTATATTGACAGAATTACTGAATTTAATCTAAAACTGCACTCCATGACTGTGTCCGAGCGTCCACCCTAACTCCTAAATCCCTCCATCACTATATAGACCATGAACTCCCTTTTATTGGTCCAATATGTCATTATAATAAAAACTCACAAGTGAATCATATACATACTAGGGGTGTAAATCACACCCATCATGGCGATTCGATTCAGTATCGATTTCCTGACCCAATGATTCGATTATTTTCGATACTCAAGAATACACCATGATTCGATTCAATTCAATTCGATTAATTAATTGGTTCTTTTTTCTTTTTTTTTTACACCTTACAGGCTAGACAATGTTTCAAATTTGAAATAAATCAATAAAAGCTGTAATATTGTTATGCTTTTTTTTTGAGAAACTACAGAAAATAACAGAAGTAGAAAAGTTGCACTCCATCTATTCCTATTAAAACCTCATTCACTGAAAAATAATAACACCCCTGCGTTATAGATTCTGAAAGGCCTTGCATCAAAAAATACAATACTGCACATAATCAGTGCAATGGGTGCAATGCAATACCTCGGCTCCAGACGCCCCCCCCCCCTCCACAGACGCTCCGCTGCTCCTCTCCCAGATTGTAGCTGACCGCAGACAGCGCTGCAGACAGGAGGCCGGCTTGTTTTGTTTTATGACCGAAATTGCGGAAAACAACTCGTGAAGTTTGACCCGCTAGAAGAGCGAGGTGCGCGAGAACGCTGGGACCCTTTTTCCACCTGGATCTCCGCTCTTTTTGGCCCTCATGTCCCTCCGTCGTCGGACTAAACTCGCCCCCACTTCCTCACCGCCTCGGCCGTATCTAGACCCACAGCGTGTAGCACAGACCACGCTTCAATATTGAGCATAATTTAAAAATGTCTGCGTCAAGCTCACTGCAACACACTGCTGTAAGAGTATAACCAGGAAGCGAGGTAGGAGGGCAAAATAGGTTTAGCGGCACCGCAGCACGGGAGGGAGAATTACGCCCAGGAGCAAATGGATAAAAATAGACCGGAGGAAAAAAAACATGAATCCGATGCATCGACACGTCAAAAACTGAGAGTAAGCAATTCATCACTTACACAACATAAAATATCTCTACCTCCCCATATACAAATGAACTCTTTAAAGTCTGACACCATCTTATAATAGGCAAACTCTGTCCTAAGATGTGCAGCTACCAGCCCTCTGAACATCAGGTCAACATCTACAGAACCTTTCTCCTTCATTTTATTTCTCCTGCTGAGCCAAATGCTCATCTTTGCCTGACCAAACAAAAAATTAACCGGACAAATATTACGTCGTTGTTCTACTGAGTATGTGGGACCGAAAATAAACAGTACGTTATCACTATATAGAGCGGGGACTACATAGTGGACTTTATAGTGAACTCAGTTAACCCACCTTTTGGACAGATTATCACCACTTTTTGCCGCCCGTTGGTCACGTAACTCCACCCCCTCCGCACTGTGTCTCTGTCATCTTTGCTATTTGTCGCCGCTATCACAACATATCCCATGATGCTTTGCAAGGAGAGCTCTCACATAGAATTCTGGGATATATCTGCTCGTCTAGTAACCATGGATGATCACTACTTTTTAAAGGTGCATCGTGGGAAATTTTCCACTAGACGTTCAGACACTCATCTAAAACCGCTATATAGAGCCCTGTATATAATAGTTAGGGCAGGTTTTTGGACACAGCCAATTCTTCCCCAGTCACGTTACTACAAGTTTTTACCTCTCTTCCAATTAGAAACAAGCAGAATCCTAGATGGCAGCTGGAAAGCAGAAGGGGAACATCAGTTACTATGATGTCTCACTCTAAATGTTGCTAAAATCTTTTCATAACTGAGCCATAGATCCTCTATGATGACTCTTAAACTAAATTAATATCTAGCAGAAATATACTGAACTTGTTTAACCTCCACTGTGGGTCACAGGAAGTGGTGTAACACCTGCACAAAGCCTTCAAATGACTGTGGGAGAATATTGTTCTTCAGCAAACAGTTTTTTTTCAGGCTGGATTAAAAATGTAGGGGAAAGAAATGACGGAGGTAAGGAAACTTTCAGATTCTCAGCTGATTATTATTGTCTTCTTTAGCTGCTGGATGAGTAGATGCTTGGTAAACTGAGACCAAATTGATTCTTTAGCTGTTTATTGGATCATGTGGTTCAGCAGAGATGCTGGTGGGGTTACAGCAGCTGGAAATCAGTCAGCTGTGAACTATATGCTGTCTTCTGGGTATAGTTTGCTTTCTGATTCCACTGCTTATAGTTTGAACTTTGTAGTAGTTTATGAACATTTACATTCCTGTGGATACACATATGTCTCAGATCTTCTATGAGGCCTTATTGTGATAACAGGAAAGTGGAATAACCCTGTTTAAATTCCTCCCATGGAACCGGGGTCAGTGGTTTAGCTGAAGTAGCGGTAGAGATGACTGAACTTTACACTTTTGTCAAATGGAGGTAGAAGTTTATGTTTTTTTTTTTAAATAAAACGTTTTTTTAATAACATGCTCCAGTAGCTGGAATTAAAATGACAACCTCAAAAAAGTCACTCTGACGGAGAGCAAAGAGAGAAAAGCTGCATGTCCAGTAGCAGCCATTCAAAATTGCCCTTCCCAGTCAAACGCCAGACGAATGGCCGCCCACTTCCCCGCAACTCCCAGCCACTGCAGTGACCCTTTTCCATATTATACTCTGACTCCACCCTTTCCCTTTTTACAGGGTCTGACCAGGAGATGGCGCTTCTCTTTAGATCTTAATGTCCACAAATCATGACAGAAAGAATATTTCAGTACAAAGATTGATGTTTAAAAAGGAAGTGAAGGGGACCAGCCAAGGACCAGTCTAACCTGACTCCACATATCCATCTGGAAACCTTTCGTAGAAGTAATTTTGGGAAGGGGCGAAAATACTGGTTAGCTGATTGGCCTATGTTGGTGATAGACGGGCCAAATAGACCAATCAGATCAACGAAGCATATGACGTACTAACAGAGCGACGACGAAGAGGAGCCAATTGATAGATCAAACTCTTGCTGAAACCAGTCGGGAGAAGAGCAAAAACATCTTTTCCTCTGAGAAAAGCCTCCAGAGCAGTGTTTTGCTCTTCTTTCAGTGAAGAAATACTCTGTAATTCCATTAAAATTTGCTCGATAGCCACGCTAACGCTAGTTTCATCGTCTGAAGCTGCCATGTTCTTTAGACTGAACTGTCGCTCTTCTCGTTGCGTCACACCTCAACCCGCCTCAAAGCCAACGCTGATTGGATGTTCGTTTGGTGAACAGCTCCAAATTTTCTTCAACGGAGAGTCTCCAGACTGATCTGCGAGTGAAATCTTGAAAGCTCGCGAGATCAGGATGGTTTCACGAGGCTAGGACCAGTCAAGGAAAGTGGTGAAATTTTGAATGGCTACTACTGTAGCTGTTAAACCGCACATTTTTCAGCTAACAAACTGCCGGTGTTCTGTCTGATGAGGTTACCCCATATGCTATCCATATGCATATATCCCCCATACCCCAGATCGCCATATGCTTTAAAAAACACCAAAAGGTAAGTAATTAAATAGTTTTTTGTAAATAACTAAAGGGATAAACGTCCATTGAGGTATGGGATAAACGGGTATTGACTATGGCTATGCTGGTCTGATGGGGTATCCTCATCTGACAGAACACCAGCTTTACTTCCCGTACCTGTTTTCAGTCCGTATTGTCTCAGATTAATAAATGACACGAGGATAGACTAATGAAGTCTACAGTCTGCTAGTTGGGGCAATTAATCAGGTCAAAGCTGATTACAACTGATTACAAAAGATATTTTTATCTGAACCGAATTAATGATTGTTTGATGCTGTGATTCTTTAAACAGCAATGGTCTTTGCTCTTATTTCAATGGACATTTATAGGAGTATATGAGTCATCTGTCTGTAAGTTATACTCAAGTCTACAGCCTTTGCTGACAGTGTGTAAACGAAAAGGTTCTGGCTTGGCACGCACACAACTCATTAAAGAGGCGTAGGCCGTCCATTTCGTGTTAAGGGACATGATAGTATATTTCTCCAAAGAGAGCAGTCATCTAACTCCATATATGGGCAACCGCAGAGCACTTCCTCTCTAAACGTTCCACGTACATCAGCAGTTAGCAAAAACACTGGGGAGCAGACGGGGGAAAATACATGAAGGGTCGTTCAAAATGTTCATTTCAAGTTTGGAACATTTCTCTCTTTATCTAATGTCATAAGAGCCGCAGTGTGTCTGTTCACCAGTTTTAAGGCGTCTGATGGGTTGAAAATACCTAAGAGGTATGTCCATATCGTGACTGTTGATCCACAGGATGCGCTGCAGGAAAACGAGCTGAGCCTGAGCAGAAAAGCTGGATCAGTGTCACATCGGGCCCTTAAGTCAAAAAATGCTTTCAGTCTAATGAGAAAAGCATGTCTGCTGTTAGTGGGCCGGTCCCCTCTGTCCATTATAACCCAGTCACATGTATGAGGAACATCCATAAAACTGTGACACCAGCAGGCGCACTCAGAGAATATTCCCACAGGGAATGCGTACTATTTATACACGGACAAAACTGTTGGTTCCTTTTGTTTCATAAGAGAAAAACCCACAATGGTCATAAAAGCCCTCTGATATCTGACAGAAGTAATAATGAATAAAACTTCTATGAAAATGAAGAAATGAAAGTCAGACATTGATTTTCATAAACAGAAAAATAAAAAAAAATAAAGTCATAAACAGCCCTGGACTAAAATGATGATTCCCTTAATTTAATAATTAGTTCCCCAAACATAAAATCAATCTCTGCCATAATTGGTTCCCGTTCCTGTCAGTCAGACCTCTGCTCCTCTCCTCATCAGCAAACTTCTCCAGCTGTCTCAGCTTTGGTAGTTTGGTGATTTCCAGTCTTGTCATGATCGCATCCCCAGCAGCTGATCTGATTTTTCACTTCATTCACCTGCCGTTCCCATTCCGCTTTCTAATTATCATTGATCTTTTTCACCTGCTCCCTCTGGTATACATACGGTTCAGCCCAGCTATCGGGGCCAGATCATTATTCTTTGTTTATTTGTTAGTATTTCTTAGTTTATTTGTGTTATGTTTCCGTGTCAGTTATTTCATGTTTATTTCAATAGTTTTAGTTAAGTTCCTGGTTAATCTCCTGCCTCTTGGAGGCCAGTGGATTGATAGGGTTTAATGTTTGTCTCCTGATCTATCCCGGCTCTTCTGCGCGCAGCCCTCAGGGTTTTGGCTCAGAATGCAGTAGAGTTCAGTTTTAATTCCCGTAAGCCTGGCTCCAGTTTGAAGTTCTGCAGAAATCCTGGTACCATGTCTTGTTTCTTTCCCCCAACCACTAATACTGCCTGTCTTCATCTGAGCGTGTCTGTCTGAGCTCACTGCTGGACTCATGGAACTCTGAACCTGCCTGAACGCTCTGAGGATTCCTGGAACCCTGAATCTGTCTGTTCCTGTTCGTATTGGAACCACAGGTCAGGCTATGGACTCCTGGATCTGGGAACTGTCTGGTTCTGAACTGTTTCTCTGACCTGGATCGGTCTCCTGCCTGCTCACTGGGGTTGCCGCATCAGGGACACTTTGGACGGCTCTGAATTGAAACCAGGTAAGTGAATCACTCTGATAACCATCTTCCGTCAGATTATCGTGGTCACTTACCCGTGTTTTACCATCCAGAGTGTCAGTGTTTGGGCGTTGCCCCGCCCCCCTCCTACAGCCGCTGTAGTTATCCTCAGCATCCCGCGTTTCTGTTCTGTTTGATCATTTCTGTCATTCAACGTTCTGAAACTTCCCACTGTCTGACTCGCCTTGAACATTGGGTCCATCTCTCCGGTTTATGACAAGTCTGGCTTTTTTAGGATTTTTTTTCCATCAATAGTTCTTTTTGGTTGCGTCCCATTAAGGCACCTTAAGGCTCAAACAACAGTGCAATCTGACCCTGATGTTCCTTTAGCTTGAACTTATATATATAAATATATATACAATCCAATTCTAAAACAGATATTTTACAACTGGTCCAAGCCCTTGATTTGTTCAGTCTATTTCTGTAATATTTTCTTTAAAAAAACCTCACGGTGACATATTTCTTTTCAGTCTGGAATCTTTCCTGTTGTAATCTACAACAAAGCTCCCTTTCATCAGTTGTTTCCGGAGGTGCTGTGAATAACGTGAGGATGGCCTCTCAGGCATACGGATACGATCAGGCTATGGCGAAAAATTTTTCAGCTGAACCAATTTCCATGAATGATGTGGACAGAAAAACACTGCAGTGGTTCCTGAGCTGTGGCGTTTACCCCATCCAAGAAAAAGAGCTGAAATATAAATATATAAAAAATAGCACTGCCTTATTTAGGTCACCTGCTGCAGCCAAAGCCTGTTACTTCCAACATCCGCTCCTCACTTCATCTACAATTACTTATTCCCAAAACCAGCCCTACTTTTGGTTTTGCTTCTCTACAATCTGCTGCCGCTCGTCAGTTCAATTACATCCTTGAACACTGACACTTGCAGCTGCTTTTCTATAGTCAATTTTGGGTTGTCTGGTTTGTTTTAAATTGTATTTTATGTATGTATTACTAATTGTATTTATTTTAGCCCTACTTCCCTTTTCCTAAGTGGTTACTCCACTTCTCAGGCCGACATTGTAAATAAGATCTTGTTCTTGATGACTTGCCTTTAAAAATAAACCTATATTTATTTTCATCCCAAAAACATCCAGCAAAAATAACCAGATATAAAATAACACAATAATATATCTTTTTAAAAATAAGAGAGTTCCAAGAAAGCAGAGGAACGCAATCAGATCGGCTCAGCAGGACGAGGCGTGAGGCCAAACTAAGAGGAGTCAGGAAAATGTGCACATCAGAGGCTGAAGCTCTGAGAGAGAGCCTGCCGTGCTGGAAAAGGCACACATTGCTTAAGGCGAAGAAGGAAAGCATCTGCACGCTGTCTGAGTGAACACGCTGGTTTGGAAGGAAAGCAAGAGCATCTTAGAGAAACACAAGCAGTTATGAACAGTGTTTGACATCCATTAATAAAGCAGCCCAAACACAACAGGGAACATTCTAAACATGGTATACAACCAACGCGTCTGTGGATGGCTGCAGAGCCCCTGCCTGCTGCCGTATCACCTGCATTATTCAACCAAAAAAGACCATCAACGTTGCACATGAGTTGCATCACCCTATACATTATTCAATCCAAGCTGCATTAAAGTCTGTTGTTTATGTGAGTGACAGGAAGCCATCCCAGCGTAGCTGCCGTTCGACTGCAAAATCCACGACTGCAGGGAGCCTTCAAATGCCCAAACGCTTTCAGCTAATTCAGGTGAAACAAGAAGGTTCCAGAAAGTTAAAAAGGAAAAAGAAAAAAAAAAACATGATGTCCACAAGCAGGAATATTAAATGACTGGGGAACATTCACAAACGATGAAACGTCGATCTGAAAGTATGCTGGTGTCATTATCCAAGACACCCTCACCTGGACTGGAAAAAAACACCACCTCACTGGTCCAAAGGGCCCAGAAGCGCTTGGACTTCCTGCGGAGGATGAGGAGAGCCCACCTGCCCCCCCCATCCCCCCAACCTTCTCCAGAAGCACCATAGAGAGCGTTCTGAGCAGCTGTCTCACTGTGTGGTGTGGAGGCTGCAGCGCCTCAGACTGGAAGAAGGTGAGAACAGCAGAGAGGATCATGGGGGCTCCTCTTCCCTCCATTAAAGACATTTCATCCCAGCGCTGCGTGTCCCGACCCCGTGACATCATCAATGACCCCCCACCCCCCCCACCATGGACTGTTCTCCCTGCTGCCCTCTGGGAAGAGGCTTCCCAGCATTCAATGCAGGACCAGCAGGTTCTGCAGCAGCTTCTTCCCCACCGCCATCACACTGATGAACTGATGGATAAACTGGGGTTTAAAAAAAAGAAAAAAGCGCTTAATTTTTGGAAACTGTAAATCATATACCAGTCTTATGTTTACATTTTATCAGTGCTGCACTGTAAAAACAGAAATGTCTTGAGAGACGTACTAAACAACATTTCTTTCTGTATACACTCCGTGTGCACAAAATGACAATAAAGTGTGAGATCAAGGCCAGTTATTCCGAAAAGTTAAAATCAACCCTCTGGACTTTGTTTCCAAGTTTGAAGACGTTTCTCTTCCATCCAGGAAGCTTTTTCAATTCAAAATGTCAGAAATAGCGTTTAGTTCCAGGTTTTATCCAGCAGCCCAACAAAGCCTGGTTTTAGTTTTGAAAACATGCAAATAGAAACGGATGAACGGGTCCCCCCCTTTGGAATGGAGGTCGTTTGGCTTCTTTGTTAGCCTGCAATGCCCCATACCTGTCTATGTCTCTGAAAGGGGGTCGTTAGAGGGAATAGTTGACCTGGATGAATAGGCGGGGTCTTCTGTTCTCCTGTAAAGGTTTGGTTATCCTCCAGCAGCAGTGTGTCGCAGTGAGTTTGTCACAGATATTTTTGATTTATGCCCAATATTGAAGCGTGGTCTGCGCTACGTTACTCCACGCCAGAACGCCAGAGGGACAATCGGATTGTGGGCGTCAGTGTTGGTTTGACGAGCTTGTTCTCCATTTAAAACCCCTCATCCAACGCAGGACGACGCACAGTTCACCCGTGAGTGTTCCCCAAAGACTGGCCGTGGCGCTGCGTGTTTTGACACCAGTATCCGAGGTGTGCCAGGCGTAGTGGACGGCCCTACAGCCAGAGGTTCTGCCATTAGGAACCAAATAGGAAATACACATCGTTAGAGCGGATGTAGAATTGACCAATCAGAGGCCTCCCGCCTGTCACCTACAATTTTGGAGAGGTGCAACAGAGTGACTGTGGAGGTGGGGGGGTATATCTGCGTTAACTGCGACACACACAGACAAAACCTGGTTTCTGAGCATAAACCAGGCTTAAAGCGGTTGGGGCTGCGATGATAGCGGGAAGGAATCAACTCTATCGCTGCATTGAATTCAGCACACTGCAAAAAACTAAATCTAGATAAGTCATTTATTTCCTTAAAATAAGTGCATTTATTCTTTAATTAAGGAGGTAAAAAAAGACAGTTTGCCAATGGAACAAGGCAATTTACACTTAAAATAAGAAAACACATTACATTGTCTTATTTCAAGTGCATATTATCTAATGTTCTTATTTTAAGAGTAGAATTACTCATTCCACTGGCAAATTATCAAATTTACCTGCTGAAATTCAGAGTGAATGCACTTAATTTAAGAAAAGTTTTCTTATTTCTAGATCGTTTTTGAAGTGCATTGAAAGAAATCTGACCCCCCCCTCCCGTTAAAGGTTGGTTTTTATTTCTTAACGTACAATGTACACCGGAAAAATTATCTAGAAATAAGTTAAAATTTCTTAAATTAAGCATATTTACCCTTGATTTGAGTAGCTAAATGAGATACTCTGCCAGTGGAATGAGTATTTTTACTCTTCAAATAAGATAATTAGATAATATGCACGTGAAATAAAACAATGTAATTGTGTTTTCTTCAACTGCACTTATTTTGGGAAAAAATACTTATCTAGATTTCAATTTTTTTCCACTGTAGATGTACAGCAGAGTCTTGTCCTGAGGAGGTAGCTGTTCTGTAATGATCAGAAAAACTTCTAATCCATGAATTATGCAAGACCGGCCACCATTACTGAAGGTTAACAGCACACAGAGGGTTTTATTCAGAGATATCAGCGCTGATAGAGACGCGGCTCACTAACAACAGGCTAATGCAAAGTGCTGGATATAATAAGAGAGAAGTGGACAGGAAGGGGAAGCTGGATGGATCTAAGCACACAAAGATATTATTTCTGCACAAAGTACTTCAGACTGTAATAAGAAAAGGTCTCTTTTCAGACGTACAGTTTGGTCTAAAATGACTCAGATCATCATTTGGTGTTAAAGAAATCTTTTAATTATTAACCGTTTTGCAGGTAACGGTGCAGGTTACCTCCTCAGTGCTGACATCCTCCCATCTAACAATTAGACTTTAATTTCAGTCCAGACATTAATAATAAAATCACTGCAAAAACGACCCAGAAATAAGTAATAATGTCTTAAATGAAGTGTATTTAACCTTAATTTTAATAGGTAAATAAGATTTTTAGGAATTATTTTTATTTTTTGGGAAAAAATTACTTATTTAGGTTTACATGCAGTGTACATACACAGCATAAAGATTCAGGAAAAGGGTTTATCCTTAACAACTGTGTCGCTTTTATGACATGAATCCTTTGTTTCCAAGCTGTAGGCTGTAAGTATAAAATAAACCAATTTGGCTGTGCTCACATCCTGTTTTACACACTTAGTTTCCTTCTTCTGCCTACAGCAAGAAAGCAAACGAAGGACGCAGAGGAGCACCAGGAGCTGCTGCCTTTCTGTGATGAAGGAGTGTTTTAGACAGAAATTTGTTTTGTTTCACTCAGCGTTATGAGTGGAAAAGTGCAGCCTTAAAAAAATAAATAAAACAAATCACTGCTAAAGGCTGGTTCAGATGGTTGGATTTAAAATGATCTAGTGGTCTTTTAACCCACACATGACTATAAAAATATGACACAGAGCAGTTTTGGCTAAACGGTTTTCTTGCAGCCACACAGCAATCACAGTAAACCGCGCTCTCTAGCAGATTTTGATGCTCTTGATGCAAAGTTTGAGCAAACAGTCTCCTTCTAACACTTTTAACCTGAACTTACTGTCTGTGGGTGCTTCCTTAGTGAATCAGTGAAACAAAAGCTATATGTATACCACCTCATCTCCTAACACATGTTTGCTCATTAATATTAGTAGTGATTACTAGTAATGACTACTAATTATTGGTAAGTGGTTCTATGGACTATGTGAACACTATTATAATGTGTCCCAATTCTCCATCATCCACGGCTTTTAATCATCAATGAAACCAGAAAAACTCACGTCTGCAAAATAGAATAGACAATAATGAAAATAGAAAATAGAATAGACAATAATGAAAATAGAAAATAGAATATATAATAATGAAATATTTCAGTGGGGCAGTGGGTACTGCTGCACTGTTGTCTTGCAGCAAGAAGGTTCCGGGTTTGATTATCGGCTCGGAATCTTTCTGCATGGAGTTAGTATGTTCTCCCTGAGCATGCGTGGGTTCTCTCTGGGTACTCCATGTTCCTCCCACACTCCAAAATCATGACTGTTGTATTAAATGTCTTCTCTAAATTCTCCTTAGGTGTGAGAGTGTGAATGGTTGTTTGTCCTGTTTGTCTCTCTGCTGCCCTGCGATGGACTGGGGACCTGTCCAGGGTGGACCCCGCCTCTCGCCCCTAGACAGCTGGAGATAGAAACCAGCAGCCCTCAGGATCCCAGCAGGGATAAAGAGTGACAGAAAATGGATGGATGCATGGATGTCTATTAACTGTGTAACAGTACATTACAAAGAGAACTGAAATGACATTTTTTCAAACCCCAGATGCCCAGTGTTAAAAATTTAATCAGACACACAACTAAGCATAAGAGATATTGCTAGAAATAAAGTGTAGTAGATACCAACATAAACATAACAACACAACATATAGACAGACAGTGGGTCTATAGTTTCCAGATTATAATAGTGTTCCAGATTGTATTAAAGTTGACGTATGCTACTGGAGTGAAGTAGCGGTGTACAAAAATAGAATATATGGCAAAATTCAAAGTGCAAAATAGCAGAACAGAGACAACACACTTCTGTAAACATATGTTCTTGTGCAAAAAAAGAACATAAGAAAAGATTATTGGTATTTATGCACAACCGAGCATTGTTCAAGCACTGGATTTTAGTTTCCACAGTTTACTGTTTATTAGACTTTTGGGCTAAAAGCTGTGATGAGCTGATGGCAAACTGCCTTACAGGCCAAGGCTCAACTCTAAGAAAATATCCAACAAAAGTACACTTCAAAATACAATCTGTATAATAATATTATCAGGATTTGATACTACATTCATCGGCGTCGCCAGACCCCATTTACTGGGGCACGTGCCCCAGTATAAATGAGCTGTGCCCCAGTATAAATCTCATGAATATTTGCAACAGTATTACATTTTTTTAATGCATCAATTTAGATAATTCCAACGGAAGGAGACCTATATTTCTACTCAAATGCGCAGCAAGTGTGTTGGTAACTCCAAATTGAGGATGTATTAGCGCCCCCACGTCAGCGCATGTCACTGCATGAACTGCAGGTAAATTAACACGCTGCTCTCAACTGAGCTGGATGGGACACTGTGCGGCCGCGACGCATTTTTAGTTCTGGTAACGTTTCTTACCCGTCAATTTTATTATTTTCCCAGTGAAACCACATGATTTATAGGCTACTAACTGAAAATGACTGCACTGGTTTGTAGATGGATATCAGGGAATTCCTCACATGAAGCAGAGACAGGGAAGCAGTAAAACAAGATGAGAGAGAGGGAGGTAAGGTCTCGTAATGAATTAGTGATTTAAGCTAAGCAGTTACATTAGGGACGTTATAAGCAATATGATAGATATTTAAATAATTATAAATTTACGTTTTTTTAATGTTTGCTGTAGAGAATGAGAATGAAGGTGCTGGAGTAGGAAAGGGAGGAGGAGGCGAGACTGACAGGCAAGAGACAGGAGAGAGACAGGAGAGACAGGACCATGAAGGTGATGAGGGAGCAACAACCAGCTTCCACAAACAAGAAGGGGACATTAGCAACTTAGGGGGAAAGCATGATGGTCCTAAACAAGTGAAGTTATCCCACTATCCCCAGCACAAATTTGGAGTAAAAAAACGTTCATTTAATTCAAAATGGTTTGAGCTTTTCCTGGTTAAAAAAGAAAGCCTTGTCATCAAGGATATGCAGTGTGTTTTCAACTTGCTTGATAACATCGTGTTCCCCACACTAACGCAGGTCATCCAGATCTCCCTCACCATCCCAGTCTACAGCTGTAGGTGTGAAAGGTCATTCAGTGTGTTGAGAAGGATCCACACTGGGCTGAGGTGCACAATGGGACCAGACAGGCTCCACCATCTGGCTATTTTATCAGTTGAAAAGGAAGAACTTTCTAAGCTGAGTCACAGTCTAGTGATTGACCGCTTTGCAAAAATGATAAAAAGGAGGTACACTTTAATGCTCAAAAACTAAAAGGAAAACTTAGCTCAGGAAGAGTTAAAATTTCCCCCGAACTAAAACTCTGAAACCCAGGAATTAATGATTACTTCAGAATGTGTATAAGGAAACGTTTTATTTGTCAAAGTTGTTGATGTCTTTTTTTTTTATAGCTGCAATGTTGAAAATGTTCATGTTTGTTAAAACAAATATGCTCTTACACTCATTAATATCTCAACTGGTAATTTTGGTAGGAATGTATCAGGGTGGGGCAGTGTGCTTGTCTGTATTTATGTATGGAAGGAGGGGCATATGCACTAGGGGGCCAGTGCCCCAGTAAAGCTTTGTGCCTAGCAACGCCCCTGACTACATTTAAATATTACCTTGATGCTTCGAACATTAATGGTATTCCCCTTTAACCAAGAAATCAGATGGGGAGTCCTTGCTGCCGTTCATAGAAGCTAGAAACATAAAATGTTTTTTTTAGGTGTGTAGTAAAAACTGCAAGTACCAGTATGTAAAGGGAATATTTTTTTCACTTGTTGTAAAATATATATTGCTGGAAAAATACCTGGACACCCGAAAACGAAAAGTGAATCAGAGCAGTTTAAACCCTCTTGTAAAATCAATGGATCCTTTGCAGGACCTGAAGCCAACTTTTTCTGCCTCTGTTGCAGGTGCATTGCCATCAAAGATTTCAGCCGTCAAAATTTGTTAAGCCTAAAATAAAGGTAAATAACGCAGGAAATGCTTTAAATGGTTCTTGAACTTGTACAGAATACACAAAGTGCTGTTAATGACCAACTTCATCTGTTTAAGACTAGACCTAAATAATGATAGATGTAGCTGAATAGGGTTGACTAGCATGATGGCTTTCGATAATCTGGCACAGCTCACCAATCATCTCACCAATGGTCTGATTTCTTTAGTAACACCCAGTTGGAAATGCATTTAACTGTAAAACTGCTATTTTGTCACTGTTTGCATTCAGGTTCAAACGTTTTTGGATTTTTTTTTTATTATGATAATATAAAAATAATTGTTTTAACTTTGTATATAATTTTATTTTCATTTTAAAGACAAATATAATATTATGATTTAACAATGTTTAGGTAAATAAACAATAACAATCAAAATAACAATAATGTAATTGACAGAATCCAGACCATATTTCCATAACCATCATCTCAGAAGTGAGAGGAACTCCTTTCTCAGTTATTCATCATTCAGTTTCACCTTTCCTGTAAAATATCTTTTCCTAATACCTGCCTAGTTTCTCCCTGCACTAGAAATTCTCAGGAAGCTAAAATCTCTCCTTACCTGTACAGACCCTACATCATTCACCCCACTGATGGCCTCTGGTCCATATCCTCCCTGATTCTGCTCTTTCCTTTATGGCATCACAGAAAAATAAATATGTGAAGCTAAAATGCAAAAAAGCATTTGGAATTTAACCTAAAACTAACTATTAGCCCATGGTTGTTTTTTTTTTTTTTTTTCTAAATGCATTTCCCCTGCATGGAGACCCTCTGTCTACTAAACAAATGAACACAAAGCAGCCAATCACCTGGCAGCAGGGTGAGGCATGAAGGTACCTGGATGAGGTGAAGAAGAAGCGCTGCAGTTCTTACTGATCAGCGGATGTTATGGTGGTCAGGAAGGCTGGTCTGAGTGTTTTAGAAACCGCTGACTGAGAGAGATCAGCAGTTTCACCAGGGACCTTTAGCTTTTACTGAAAGTTAAGATGTCTGTTGCACACTTTAATAATGCATAAACTCTAATCATTTTTACCGTAATAAAGACTAAGGAGGAAACTCTGAGGCTTTAAAAAAGAGAAAAAATGCTCAAGAAGGGAGTCAGAATTAAAGCTGATTAAGAAGCGGCCCTTACAGCGAATCCACCACAGGAAGGAAAAGCCGGTGTCTAGTCAAAGCCCAAACAAAATGGCACAGCACGAAGGAAACGCTTCAGAGACAACAAAACAAAGGTTATAAAAGTGAATTTAGAATTCATTTTAAAAAATGATCAAAGATAAGTTCTAAAATCAGCGTTTTTTCCCTTAATTTTAGCAGAAAAATAAGATTATTTAAACAATGAAACAAGGATTTTGGCCCCTAAAATAAGATAATTAGATTTTATCCATTTAAACCTTAGATGTTTTATTGTTATGTTAAACACAGATCATCTTATTGTATTGGCAAATTGTCTTTAGCTTGATTTATCTGCTTAAAAAACGGAAAAAGACACATTTAAAGAAAAATAAAGTACTTATATTTCAATTTTTTGCAGCATTGAAACGTATTTATTCATACCTTTTCTTCCATTAATAGGTAATTTTCTTTAATTAAATTCTTTATTTAAAGTTATGTAATTATATATTTTTAGGAGTGTTTTGACAAAATGCTGATGGGATGTGAAAGATTGGGGTTTTGGTAAAGAGGTTCTCCATCTCCAAGGAGATGACTCATTGCAAGAAACATGCAAAAAGCAACTAAAGAAAGGAGGTGGTAGTTTTAATGGTCATTCATTTCTGAAAAGGGTGCGAGCTTTTTCTCATTTTATGTAGCAGTAATATTAAAATGAAAACAGAATTTTTAAAGAAATTAAAATTATTATCTGTTGGGATTTTACCTAAAACTAATACGTTCATTGTGATTTAATGAATTTAGCGTTAATCAGTAAAAGAATAAAACCAATAATTTTCATGGCAATCAGTGATTCTGGGAGCGGCCATCTTTGCCCATATATAGTAGCCCCTCCCTCCTGCCATCTTCCAGCAGTGACGTCACGGTGCAGTAAGCCTAGCGCCATTCTCCCCGCTTTCCAAGCTAAATCAATGGGAACTACTAGACACATCTGCAATCAACAACAATTATTGAAGATTTCCAGAGGACTTCACCATTGAAATTCACCAGAGCTATAGTGAAACTGACAATGCCCACGTGCATGGCAGCTGGATGCTGGAATACATCGGGTAAAAGTGAAAAAAAAGAGTTATTCCACCTTTCTGATTCCTGATCCTCCACGGACGGGTTGGTCGTTGGATCGCCAACTTGAAGAGGGAGGATTTGCCATCGAACTTCTGGCCAGAGAAAAAACCCGTAATATGTAGCCAACATTTGGAAGAAGAATGTTTTCAAGATGACTTGGATAATAGCGCGTTGGGACAAACACCAGATACAGCACTGGGACTTGATCAACAGCCGATACCGCATCGTGACGTCACTAACCAGTAGGTGGCAGTAGTGTTCTTTGACAAACATGGATGCCTCCAGTAAAGCACATTCACATGAAAATTACTCTGAATTAAAAACACTGATCATTTATTGAACAGGATGGAATGATTTCAGATTTAAAGAACTTTCAGAAGTTTGAATTCAGAATGTGAGCGACTTTTCCTTTGACTTGTTAATTTCACTGTGTTAAACTAATTTTAATGGTGATAAATCTGTCCTGTTTTTGTTAAAAGCAATTAAATGTTATATATATGTCTTTGTTTCGTTGCTAAAACCACAGGAGCATTATAAAGATGCTCAGAATGTCCAACAAGAAAAGATAACAGAGTTTGAACGCCTCAGGTCTTCAGTCATGTTTATTTTAATTTCCACTCATTAATGAAATCTCCTCCGCTTCTACCTCCTACCTGAAACACGCACACAAAGTGTCAAGATTATCCCACACTGGAAAGGTCAAAGGGCATCAGCATGAAGGAGAAAGACCAAAGACAGATGAGATGTGATGAAGGAAAGGAAGAATTAATTGCAAATCACTGAAATGAAAAAGGTTCAGAAATGAATCCACAAAAAGGAGCAGAAATCATTTATCCACCTTCTTATCACCTTCATCTATCAGTTCGTCCACAGCTTCTCTTTCTTTAACACATCCATTTATCTTCTCTTCCATCTCCACCCTTCTGTCCATCCATCCATGCTGGCCTCCATTCATCAGCTGAGCAGGACACCGAGACACTCGACTTTCACTCTCACATCTACTCTGCTCAGCACTTCACAACAAACTCACTCCTGAAACAAACATCCAAAGCTGATCCAGAATTCCAGATTTGGTTCATTACTATATTTAGACCTGTAAGTTGAATTGTCCAATCAGTCTGCAGGCATCTACGTGAATTTAGAAATGCTGGAGGTTTATGGTTAGAGTTTGATGCCTCTTTATCTATGGTCCCCTGTCCGTCTCCAAGCCCCCGAAAAGAAGAACCTCTCTGCCTGCGTTTGGTCACACTGACAGGATCTACAGTAAGAAGCAAAGTGAACTAGGGGAACTCCAACACACTAAGATAAACTCTGCATATTAGCAGCCCATATGCTCTACTATGTGATTCTATCTGAACAACAACCAGCTGCTCCTGCAGAACTACAGGCCCATCTCAAACCTTCTCTTCATCAGTAAGATAATTCAATCAGCTGTTATTCAGCCAGTAAACACTAACCGATCAGCTACTTCCAGTAGGTGTCCTCACCATACTACAGAGACGGACCTCTGTAAGGTGTTCAATGACATCTGCATAAAATCAGACCACAGTTCTGGTATTATTGGACCTCAGCGCAGCGTTTGATTCTTTTGATCTTTGGATTTTATTAGACCACCTGGAAAACTGGGATAAATCCTGGACTGGAATAAATGCTACATGAAGGACAGTGACTACTGTGTGTCAGTGGAACTTCAAATCAGAGATCAGAAAAATCACATGTCATCCCCCAAGGGTCCATCTTAGGGCCCCTCCTACATCCTAACTCAGATATAAAAAAACGATCTCAGTTTCCATGATGATGCAAATGACACCCAGCTTTACATTTTCTATGAACCCAGTCCAGCTCTGGGTAAATAGATGGAAGAAATTAACGCATGGATGAAAAAAATGTTCTTCAATTACTGCTTTGTTCATCTTTAGTAGAATTGATCCCTGCAGCCGAGTCTCAGGTTTCCCGATAAAGTGGATCAGAGCTGCAGCTGATCCAGACGCTGCTGCCTGCATCCTCACTAGAACTAAGAAAGTGGAGAACATCAGCCCAGTTCTAAAGTTCTTCCTCTGGCTCCCTCTATCTCAGAGAATCGACTTTAAAATACGTCTGTTATTCTATAAATCCCTGAATAGCTTAGCTCCAAAATGCATCACAGACTTGTTGGCAGTGGATCAACAGCCAGACCTCTCAGCTCTACTGGATTAAATATGATTTGTAAAACCAGAACTTGAACCAAACATTGAGCAGCAGCTTTTACTAGGGTCTTTGACTGAGCGTAATAATAAGCATTATTAGTAAAGTTTTCAGTCCAACTGTCCTTCCTTTTTCTTATAAATCAATAATTATCTAATGACTGTAATCCCACTGCATTGTACTTTTCTGTTTTTTCCCTCCTGTTCAGCTCTTTTAAATGCCTTACTGTTTAGCAATAAACTTGCTTGCTTGTTGTGCAACAAAATGCCTTCTTTCGGATTTTTTTTTCTCATTTATGCCAGATCATTTTTGTAAAACCAAAATGGAAATATGACTAATAAAATAAAGCAAATGCTCAGTTTTAAGCAGATGTGTGGCAACCTGCAGACATTGTTTAGCTCTTCTGTCTTCAGCAGCAGTTTGCCCTTCTCTTTCCTCTTAGCTGAGCTGTGGCAGTCAGCCACGGCCCTATAGAGGCGCACTGAGGTTAGAGCAGCAGATTTAAGAGCCTGCTGCAGAGAGAGAGAAAGTAGGAGAGATAAAACCGAGCTGGAGAGACGGAGGTCACAGAGACACAGGATCAGCTGGTGAGTCTGAAGCAATGAGGTGGATCTTTAACAGAGAACGCCTATATGAAGCTGCATGAGCCACATTATACCAACCTCAGGCCATTAAAGTACATGTGATGCAGGAAAAAGACCAAATGATTCATGGAAATATTTGAATCATTGGATACTGATTCACTATTATGGTTCCTTAAGATTAATTAAAACATGAACAAATGAAACAGTATGATGTCATCAGCACCTTCCAAATATATGGTGAAGAATTCTGTCAGAACTTTAATAATTTCTCAAATGGACTGCTGTCAGATTATCTGGCTGACGCTAAAGGAAGGGCAGCAGGTTATGCATGATAAGGCTGATAAGGCTTCAGTTTTAGCTCTAAAATGCTCTCAGAGTATCTTCAGTATCAGAAGATCTGTCAGTTGATGGCTGACAGCTACAACAGCGAAAAAATCAGAACACTTAACAAACATGCTGGTGAAGATTCATCCAGGTCATAGTCATTCCAAAATAGTTAAAAAAATTATCCACTTAACTTTCTTTCCAAGTTAGAAGAACCTTAAACAGAGGGGGGGGGGACTCAGATTTCAGCTTTTAAAAACCTAGAATGCGAGATTTGATTTTCGCCCCGCTATCGTCGCAGCCCCAACCCTTTTACAGGAGAACAGGAGACCTCCCCTGTTCAGCCAGGCCAACTATTCCCTCTAACGACCCCCCTTTCAGAGACATAGACAGGTATGGGGCATTGCAGGCTAACAAAGAAGCCAAACGACCCCCATTCCAAAGGGGGGGACCTGTTCATCCGTTTCTATTTGCATGTTTTCTAAACTAAAACCAGGCTTTGTTGGTCTGCTGGATAAAACCTGGAACTAAACGCTATTTCTGACATTTTGAATTGAAAAAACTTCCTGGATGGAAGAGAAACGTCTTCAAACTTGGAAACAAAGTCCAGAGGATTGATTTTTAACTTTTTTTTTAAACTATGATCAACTCTGTGATGTAAAGCTGAAAATAGAACAATGAATCATCCTCATGATTCCTTGCTACAAGATGAGGACAAAAGATCAAATTCCAACATAGGAAACATCCATCCATCCATTTTCTGTCATGCTTTATTCCAGCTGGGGCGGTGAGGGGCGCTGGTGTCTATCTCCAGCTGTCTGCAGGCGAAAGTGAGAGCGAGAGACCCTGGACACGCCGCCAGTCCATCGCAGAACATTGGAAACCGTTTGAGCTTATATTTACTTTAATAAAACCAATCTAAAGTCCTATTCTGGCATGGTTGGTTGGGAGATGATGCGGGATTAGTAGTCTACATTTCTTTTTGCTTTTTATTGAAGAATGGAGTCTGCATTGGAGAATTTTAAAATCCTTTTGGGTCCCGGGCGAGTAAAACCCAGCGAAAGCCTCACAACGTACAACATAAATAAGAAAAGGCTGAAGAGAAGGAGCATTGTGGGATGCAAATGGTAAATCACATCACACATTGCACTGTGCTGTAAGAAACATTTTCTTCTGCCTTCTGCATTACAGCTGGCTAGCATTGGAAATAAGACAGCACTGAGCAAACGTTATGCAATAAATAAAACATTAACATCATAGTCATGTCATAAACGTTCAGTTAAAAATTCACATTAACATGTTGAGATGCATCACATAAAAAGCTAATGTTTGTGGTGGTGGGGGGGCGTGGGGGGGATAATTTAACCATTACATGGGTTTCCCAGATAATGGTTATCCCATGCAAATAGGGCTTAAGTAACAGGAAATGCACATTTCACTTAGATTAGTGTAAATGTAGAATGATATTACCACCTTGGAAAATAACTATTAAAATAAAAATTCAGCAAATGGTTTTGCTAGTTTAGCTCCTTGTAACACCTACAAGTAAAGGAGTCTTTAGTTTGACCTCAACTGCAGAAAAGAAAATGTATTTAAAGCATCTATGCGTACATCCTTAAATATTTATCTGCTGTCTCCTGATTCTTTTTTTTTTTTTTTGCCATCAACAGTCCTGTCTGCTTCTCTTCCTCTATGTGCTGCAGCAATGTTGATCATTGTCTCCAAATGCATTCCCCCTGCTTGCATCCTAATAATAACGCTTTTAATGCCCTCTGGCTAACGAACAGTGCCAGATTATCGAAAGCCATCATGCTAGTAAAAGTATATCACTGTTATCCTGCCTGCCTTTTCTGCCTCCTGCCTGTTCTCTGAATCTTACCTACCGATTTCTATTGTTGCTCAGTTGGATCAAACACTAAAATCAAACCAACTATTCCCATTCACAGCCATCCTATCCAATAGGAATGTCATACAGCTGTCACTAGCCTGAAGATTCAGTATTCCCGCTCTGCCAAGGATGAGATAAGGTTAGCAGCTTCTTTACCAAATTTTTACCACAAGTCTTAGTTAGCCACTATCCTATTTCTTTCCCTTCAGCAGGCCTGACCTTTCCTGATATTCATCTGCTGTGTCTGGCTGTACTTTTGTATCTTATTTGCTATCTGTTATATGTTGCTTCCAGAAAAAATGTGTAGCATTGTTTTCTGTAGGTTCCTTTCCCCAAATAAACAGTTGCACCACATTTCACATTGCTTTAACAGCTAAACCAAATGACTTGCACCATGCCAGAGTGTTGAAAGTCCTCATAATTACTGTCAAATTAATGCGGAAAGAAATTGGAATAGCATTCCTGAATGTCTTACCTTCAGTGACGTTATGGTATACCGCGCATTGTTTCAGGATTCACATGTTACAAAGGATCATGGATCAAGCTGCAGGTCAGAGATCCTCTGGCAGATATTCCACACTGCAGAACAAAGAGAAAATAAATTATCATTTCTTTGGGGAAATCCTTTCAGAGACTGTCACCTGCCATGTTAGTGTCTGGTCTGAACAGGATTCATTGACTGTGTACAGAAGCAGCCTAATCATCAATTAGCTGGTTAGCTTGGGCTAAGTGTGCTTAGCCGAGAACAGTTGTTTCATAGACTGATTCTCCCACACAGGAAATATGCCTTCAGATGCTGTTGCTACTAGATATCAATGACCTGAACAACCCTCAGTATTGATCCAAAGAGATCTCCCTCCTCCTTCCTTCCTTTTACTTTTCCTCTCATCTCTTCTGTCCTTCTTTACATTTTAGTCCAGTTTCTCCCCCTTTCCCACATTTCATCTTTTTTTTACCCACACCCAAGCCTCAGTTCTCCCCTCCATCCTTCCCCCTAACTCGCTTTTCAGCTCTTCTCCTTCAAAGGATAGAGAGCACGGCTGAAACAAAGGCTGCTTCTATACGCGCTGAGGCAGCAGGATGGAGAGAAGGAGAGGAGGGAGGGAGAGGATGGATCAAAATCACGCAAGGAGGAAAAGAATGAGGGCAAAGAGTAAGGTGGATGGGAGGGCGGGGATATAATGGAGGCGACGGTGGGAGAACAGCAGAGGCCTGGAGTCAGTGAGCGATGGATGAATCAGGAACAGGATGGATGGAAGGATGGGAGAGGATAACGAGGGATGCAGAGGAGAGTTCAGGACTTGCTTTCAGATTAGAGTGGCGTTCTCTGGTATCATCCTGATTGCGTGTGCAAATGCAAACACGGTCCGTTATGAAACATTTCCCTAAAAAACACAAACCGCTCTACTAAAATGTCATTTCGCTGCATTTACGAAATCTGTCTGTTGACCTGCCTTCGTATCTATCAACACATCTTGATACATTTTAGTTTTCATGGTTTCTGATCATAGCTTATGTATATTTTTGGAAAAAATCTTTAGCGCTGAAAAAGAGGAGCGAGGTTTGCTTTATTTTCATAAATAAAAAATAAAACCATATAGATGGTTGCATTATGGGAGGGCTTAGTCAGCAGGTCTGCCAAACATGACAGACTGGAGTTAATATGCAGGCTGCAGCCCGTCCTCAGTACAAGGACACAGGGTCCTGTGTGTGTGTTGGTGGGAGGGGGGGGGGCAAATATTTAATATTTTTTAATTGATGATGATTTTAGGATTAATTCAGCTTCAGTTCTTAGTTATTGTAGCTTTGGTGATCATGTCTTAGCTTTCTTTTAGGTCTTTTTTTTTACTTGTGGGTTTTGTTTTCTCATCGTGGCTTTTTTTGTGTGTCACTTTTGAATTTTGTTGACTTCTCTAAACCACAGTATGATTTCTATCAAATGTCGTCGCATCCTAAAAAAATGTCCAGAAAAGGAAAACAACTGGAGGCAAAGAAAACGGGGCTGATTTGCAGCCAGATCAGAGCTTCCGTCCAAAGAACAAACAGCTTCCCGGATTTATTTGAAGCAGGGATCCGACGCCTCATAAAATCTCAGAAGCAAGCTGTACCAGCACATCTATCATTAAAAAGCAACTGGCTGCCGTTTTTTTCAAAGAGGACAAACAGGCGTGAAATCAGAGGCTGCAGTAGTTGTAAGGATCAGCCGAGCTGTGGGTCTGTAGATGGTTGTCTGTTGTCCGAGCGAAGAGAAAAGCAGCGCAGCCTAATGAGCCGGCATCCCCAGGGTGAGACTACATTCACTCTGATTTAATCTGGAATATGCAAAAGTGCCTAAATCCTTTAATGAGGGTTGGATTACTGAAATGAAATGCCCCAGCAGCGCTCCTCGACATGGGCTCCACACGGCAGGAGCTGAGTGAATGTATTGGCAGTGGAAAAGATAAAAACAATCTATGCTGAAAAAGTCCAGTGGAAGCAAACCTACGATGTTTTGTGTAGTAAAGATTCATCATTTTCCCTGTGAGTGACGGCATGAGCCGCCCACGCTCAGGACTGTTACCCAGTTAAAGACCTGACTGTCTTTGTGGGGGCTGGAGGTTGATGATGATGATGCATGCCTCTCCTCTCACTAAACCAACCAATAAGGCCTTTAACATGACTTTTTACTGACATTCATGACCCGATGGCTCATACCCCTCAATTAAAACTATCAGTTTCACCTTCTTTTCTTAGGCTAATGGTTTCTGTTTAACGTTTTTTTCAGACATTTTTACAAGCAACAAATATCATGATGCTAAAATATAAAATAAAAAACAATCCACTGGACTTTGTTTCCAAGTTTGAAGACGTTTCTCTTCCATCCAGGAAGCTTTTTCAATTCAAAATGTCAGAAATAGTGTTGAGTTCCCGGTTTTATCCAGTAGTCCAACAAAGCCTTTAGAAAACAACAAATTGAATGGGTCCCTTTTAAATGGGCAGTCGTTTGGATTCTTTGTTAGCCCGTAAAACCCGATACTTGTCTATGTTTTGAAACTGATCTGCTCTTTTTTTAATTATTATTCTCTAGGATGTAAACATATCAAGATCTCCAACATCTGTGAAAACATAGAAAGCAAAAATATATGATAATACTCAGTGAATCCAGCTGCATTGGACCAAAAACACTTTTTCTCAGCAGAGCTCAGGCAAGAGGGTATAACTACTGCTCCTTCTTTAGGAGGTTTACAGTGCAGAAAAATAAAGATATTAGCATATCAAAAGTAGTTCCTCTCTTCTAGTTATTTTTCCTAAATTCTTTAATTTTCAAGTCATTCTCCAAACTGTCAGGTGGCTGTTGTGGCTTATGATTTCATGTTGATGCTTTCATAGATGTGTTTTGACTTTTGAGGTAATGTTTTTCCTGGGTACGTCCCAATCCAACATCTGATATATGGTTCTTATATCAGGCAAAACTGATGTCGTATTATATCGGACTGCACCTAAAATCTTTCATATTGGCAAACTGCTAAAACACTCCGCTTTTATCTAAAGTTTTTGTAACCAGGAGGTTAATAATAAATTGCTATGCTGTTCTGAATGGGAGGCAGATCTTTTAGTTCTCAGGCTCCTCTCCTGTGGAACCAACTACCAGTTTTAGTCCGTGAGGCAGACACCCTGTCTACTTTTAAGGCTAGGCTTAAAACTTTCCCTTTTGATAAAGCTTCTAGTTAGAGTGGCTCAGGTTATCCTGATCTATCTCTATAGTTCTGCTGCTATAGGCTTAGACTGCTGGAGGACATAGGGACCCCTTTTTCATCATTCTGCTTCATTCTATCTCTATTCTCCCACTCTGCAGAATCTGTTAGTTCAATCTCTAACCTTCTGCTCTCTCTGCTTTTTCTCATAGTAGCTTCATCTGGTCTGTTCCTGTTTGGCTGTGACTCCATCCTGGAAAGAAATATCAGCTGTGCTGCTGCCATCAACACCTTTGTTTCTAGATGTTGGAGCTTGGCCTGTTTTCCAGTGTAGTCCTGTTTCTCTGACTGTGACTAACTGGATGTGCTCTCTTCATCCTCTGACATGGGAGCTGGCTCGGAGCTCGTCTGCATGGCTGTGTGTTTCCTGGACGGGGCCGCCTGTGGAGCTGGTTGACAGTTGCCTTTTGTATCTATGCTTCTTTTTCTGTCTGCTTCTGTCAGAGTTTTTCCTCTCCACTGTCGCTACAAGCATGCTTAGTGTGAGGGATTGCTGAAGAGTCAATGAGCCGATGCAATCAGCTGGTTTTCCTTAGATAGAAAACTTTGAATCAATCTGACTGGATGATCTGGTGAACTGGAAAGTGACCTGAGATGACATGATGTGAATTGGAGCTATAGAAATAAACTGAACCTCCAGGCCAACACTATTTCGGGGAGTGTTGGCCTGCTGGTTAGAGCAGTGAAGGTTGCAATTACCCGGTTTGATCTCTACAGCCGGCACTCTGGGTCCCTGAGCAAAGACCCTTAACCCCACACTGCTCCCCAGGCGCTGCACAATAGCAGCCCACTGCTCCCCAAGGGGAGGGGTTAAATGCAGAGAGTGAATTTCTCCAATGTGAGATCAATAAAGTTCAATTTCTTTTCTTCTTTCTGAATTGAACTGAATTCTAATAGCTATTATTGTTGATTAATGTTCTTAGGTTGGGAAATATCACAAACCTTTTCTAACATCCCAAACTACAAAGTAAGTATTTAAAGTATATATGATTAGTGCTAAAATGGTATCAGGTATCAAGTCCAGTATCGGCCAGTTCTCTAAGGTGCCATATCCGTGTCCTACCAGATAAAAAGCAGTAGCTGCTTCTGTGGATCTTATTGCTGTATCTGAAAGCACTACTAGTAAGAAAATAGCGTTTATTATTTGCTTCCCATTTTAAATTCAAATGTGTGGAAAGGCTCTCATCTCACAGGTTGTGTCTGTAAAGCAAGTAGATTTCTATTTTTTAAATGGCATAAAGCCAAGCAGCAGGACCAGCACACTCTTCACGCAGTTACCGCAGTGTATGATAAACTCTTCCAGGTTTGACCCTTTTCAAGAGGCTTCCACTTCATTAGATACCCTCCTCTAGCTGTGGTTTTGTCCTTTCTCTGTCTGCGATGACATTTTGAACTTGTAGTACATTTACATCGATGTGTCATGGCTGCGGTATCCACATGGGATCACGATGCTGAAGGTTGCTTCAGGGGTACACCAGAGCGGAGCGGTGAAGGATCCAACTATCCAAAGACAGTGTGTGTAAATGATTGTATGCGTGTGTGTTTGGATGTGATGCTTGACTGAGCTTATGGACCGACAGCAACACCATCCAGCCAGAAAGCTGCTTTTATCAATTATTGAAGCAAGCCAGTAAGCAGGAGGAGAGCAGCAGCTGAATATGTGGAAGTGAACGTCTCTCTGTGCTTATATCACTGAACTGGCTGATTCACAGCCTAAATGTTCTGCTTTTAGCAAAGTTTAATGTTTCATTTTAGACTTCTCCACTTTAGAGAAGGCGAAATGCTCTAAATACAAAACTTTTTTGGCAAAAAGAAGATTAGAAGGGTTAAATATCGTCTATGCATGTTAAAGATGTTAAAATAACTATTTTAGTCCAGTTCAATTATGCAAGAGCGGATCACTGGTTTTAATCGAGACCTGCATGGCGGCAGTCATCATGGTGTAGGAAGCATGCCCTGCATGCAGAGAGTTGCCGGCCTGAAATCCGTACAGCAAAGTGTTCCCCCGAAATCCCACATCCTTCGCAAGCGGAGCAGAGTGGAGAGTAGTTTGGATCCAATCATTTAATTAAACGGCCTTAGTTTTTGAGAATATATAAAATTATGCTCTAATCTGCAGTTACCAATCCATCGTTGCTATATTTGAATTTGACAAACTTTTTCCTGTTTGGTGCGATTGCGATTGCAGATCTGGCCGGACCGGATCAAAAAATAGCTCGGCTCCGTATTTTGACTATGATGGACGGAGAAGAGGTGGACGGTGACATGTGGAGGAGTAGCGGTGGATGTGGAACAGCTCTCATTGATTAACATGACATGGCAAGTACGCCGCACATCGTACCTGAGCGGAGCGGAGCGCTGACGGAGGATGTGGAACCTGAGGGTAAAGTTACCTCCTATGGAGCTAAACTCAACCCTTTAAAAGAGCCTGTATTGGTCCACAGTAGATAAAGTGTTAAGTTGGTGTTCTGCTCATGCTTAGTGTGAGGGATTGCTGATTGCAATCAGCAGGTTTTCCTTAGATAGAAAACTTTGAATCAATCTGACTGGATGATCTGGTGAACTGGAAAGTGACCAGAGATGACATGATGTGAATTGGAGCTATAGAAATAAACTGAATAGAATTCTTTCAGATAAGCATGCCGGGTCACACCAGTCAATACCTGTTTATCCCTTTAGTTTTGCATGAAAAATAAACTTTAAACCGCCTCAACGGGCACGTATCCCTTAAGTCAACGGTCCCCAACCACCGGGCCGCAGACCCGTACCGGTCCGTGGGTCATTTGGTACCGGGCCGCACAGATAAAAGTATATATATATATATATATTTATATATAATTTATCGACGATGAGAGTCTCAGTGATGTTTTATTTTGAAAGATATAAAAAATCGCGGTATTCTCTCCCAATTCCATCAGTCAGTGCATCTGTGCCTCTTGACACAGGTTAATTCAGTTCAAGACTCATCCTATCTATGACATCGTATCTTTGTGAAGCGGGATTTTCTGCGTTTACAGCGACCAAAGCAAAGCTACGGAGCAGACTGGACATCAGAAGAACACTTCGTCTGCCATTGTCTCCGATTATGCCTAGATGGGACCGGCTCCTTGTTTTATCTTCATGCTGTTTGTATTTGATTTTATGCCAGTCGTATAATTTTACTTGATCGTATCCGTCAACCCACCCCGGCCGGTCCGTGAAAGTATTGTCTGACATATAGCGGTCCGTGGTGCAAAAAAGGTTGGGGACCGCTGCCTTAAGTCATGTACAAAAAAACTATTTAATTACTTAGTTTTTTGGTGTTTTTTGAAGTGTATGGCGATCTGACCTTACACTGTTTTTTTGTTGTACATCTCTATAGGGATAGACGCCTGTTGAGGTAGTTTAACTCGATCCAGTGTGGAACAATATGGACACTTTAAATGTGACGAATTTATGGATTTGAAGGATTAAAATCTAATCTGCAATATTAAACATTATTTTAAACCCTTCTTATGAAGTTCTTCTGTGATTCCAAAGAAAACACAGCTGCATGGCAGACAGAGGTAACTAACGTTTCAAATACACTGCAGACTTTCTCATCTGCTCTGTAATGTTTAATGAAGCAGAGATAGAAATGCACCGTTCCTGAACTTTATGTATTAAAAATGAACTGAATAAAATCGGTTCCCCTTGGATTATTTCATACATTTACTGGTGAAAAAAAAACAAAAACAACATAAAGAGGAAGAGCGAGACCATGCGGGGCAGGCTTTTCTACAGAGGGCGTCAGTCTGTGTGAGAAAAAAAATCTAAGTTGAAATGTGAAGCTCCCCAGCTGCAGCAGCAAACAAACTAATTAAGTAATAATTAGGACAGCTGCTGCATGTGAAATGGTATCAGAGACGCAAATTAAAAACGGATGTGAAACACTGTGGACATTCTCCATTACTGCATGCGACACAGAGGGCAGCTTAGACTTGTACTAAGACAGAAAAATGTGCAAAACAAGCACCTAGACACAAAATCTACGAACATGAGGACGGCAATCTGCTGTTCATCATTTTCAGCTTTTTTTTTACACTTTTTTATTTTATTTCGTTGGTTAAAAACAGCTGAACTGTTTCCTCTTTAATCATCCTCGTCATTCATTAGCTGTTAGTAATGATGAAAAAGAACAACTTTAGTAAAAGGACACAATAATGGGGGCTTGGTTAGCTGGTTAGGATGCTTTCTGGACACCTTAGAAGAGACGCGTTTTATTTATATTTCTGATAAGCAGACCAGAGACGGCTGAAGAGTAGGGGTGAGTATTGGCATGGATGTCACGATACTTGGGTCACAATCTGATATTATCACAATATTTCAACATCACTACATATTGTGATATTTTTCCCAGCTATCTAATTAAAATTTACTGATTGAAAAAGCAAGTGTTGTATATGTTCATCAGAAGATATTGATAATTTAGTCATTTTGGTATAAAGTGACCAGATTTCTGAAATCCAATCTGGGGACATTTCCAGTTCATAGATAAAAAGAAAAACATATCATCAAAATTAAAATAGGAAATGGGGACAGAGATGCTTTCACCAATTTTTACCAACTTATTTATGATCAACAAAAATTAAGTGTAAAATCCAGGTGCCTCTCCTATAACCTCAGATTTGTTATGGTTCTCATTTGTTGACTCTGAGTTTTCAGTTTTCTGTTATCAGTTGTTTTGTTTTTATTTTCCATCATATTCTAGCATTCTTTAGTTACTCTCTGTCGCCCCCTTGTGATTGTTTGCTTTCCCCTTGGATTCCCTCTTGCCAGTTCCACCCACACCTGCTCCTCATTCAGCTCGTTAGTCCATCCTTTGTTTTGTTCTCCTTAAATACTCCACCTCTGCAGTCACTCAGTGCTGGTTCCTTCTCGTTGCTGTATTGTCTATTCTGCTCGTCTCTCCCCGGCTCCTCAGACTCGTATCCCCTGATGTCTCCATGGTTTTGGTTTGTTTTATATTTTAAGTTGGATTTCTGGATTTCTGCCTCTGCTACCTTTGGTCTGCCATTAAACCTCTCAGAACTCATCTCTGCTTCACTCGTCTCTGCATCTGGGTCCTCGAGCAACCTCACCACCCATTGTTGACAAGATTAATAATATTAATCGATCAGTAGAATTTATTAGTGCCATCTAGTCACAGGCGTAACAGTCTGATGGACCGGGTGGACATGTCCCCACCAATAATTTCAATACAAAGACTTTTGCAATACGTGGGATAAATTTCTAAATCTGATTTTGCTGCTTTTGAAGGAGGAATATCACTAATGTAGCTGAAAGGAAAAACATCCATCAATCAATCCACATTTTTCTGGATGGATGGATGAAACTGAAATTGCGTGCATACTAGTGAGGTATGATATGTTGCTGTTTGCATCGGAATTGGCTGTTTTTTTTGTCTAATTTTAAATGTCAGTGTATTTTGGTTCTTTTGTGTTCTCAACAACAGGAAAGCATTCAATAAATATATGTCTGCCTGCTCTCTGTTTTACTGTTCTACGATGATTTTTCTCTCTCCTCTTCAACTGTTCCTTCCATCAGTGGATATTTCAACTTTCTCATTTAAATTATTAATAAAAAATGTAGATCAGCGCAGGAATAAACATAATACTTCTACTTAAAGCTAATAATATATAGATACTTGTTAAATAAACGTTGATGAGTCCAAAATTAGAAACTATCAAAGAGGCTGAGAGGCTACACAGAGGTTTTCTTTTGGGCTGCTAAGTTAAATGTTTGCTAATGCTAACCAAAGCTTAGAATTAGCTTTAGCAACCAGGCAAACAATTGGTAAAAGGTATAGAATGACATGTTCCACTCCTGGGCCAGGTGGAGTTAAACCTGTAGCAACCACCTAAAATAAATGTGTAGAATGCTGATGCTGTACAGTTGTTTTGGAGCCAAAACCAAAGAATTAATTCCTTTGGGGCACAAACAGAACTAAATTTTGCAATTCCTTGAAATATTTCAAATTTAGTCTTTGGTTACTAGAGTAGAAAAAATATTAAGTAGCTCATTGCAGTCTTAAGCCGGGCATACATCGTAGTTTTTATCCTTTTCCGGGCAATTCTAAAAGTCGTGCAAGAATGTAGGATTAGGCCGACTTTCAGCGTCATAGTGCGTCCTGCGTCATGTAGTATACGGGGGTAACGAGGTGCGATGAGACCACCTCCCCATCAGGGATTGTAAGTTCGGGAGAAAATCAAACATGTTTGAAATTTAGTCGGCCGACCTGAGGTGTTTGTGAACAAATCCTGCTGTTGAAACAGAGCTACGAGCCAATTTACCAGAACCTCGAGCACTGAGCACGTGCAAACATGGGAGTTATTCTTCTTCTTCTTCCAGATTGACGAATCCGACCAGCGTCTGACCAGCGTCATCTCTCGGCACTGAGTCCAACATGTAGTTTTTGGACGTTCAGTGTGAGCAGGTAGATCAGATCAGAGCGTTGGGCCGTAAAGTTTAAGGACAAACATTGTGAGCTGAGGTGAGACCCTGCGGTTCTGCCGTACAGTTTGAGCTGTAGCTCAATATTTTACAGTGTAGGCCCGGCCTTAAAGGAATAGTACACCCAAAACTTGGACTTTTATGGACCTTTCTGCCTCGGGCGCCATAGACCTCCATTATTTGAATGTCAGCAGACAGCAAGAAGCCTCCCATATCTCCAGATGCATTTGAGATATCAAAAAAGTACTCCAGAGTGTTGTTCAGCATGGGGGTGAGTAGAAAATGAAGGCTAATCATGTTTTGGGTGTACTATCCCTTTAAGCTGTTGGAAAGTAGACTGGGTTAAATCTGACAGCTGAGGACAAAAAGGAGTCCTTCAACTCATCTATTCTTGAAAACTGTCCAAAATTAAATAGAAATTCATTCATAGTAGCTGACTGACACAATTTATGAAAGCCCCAATAATTAGGCCAGGCCAAGGTTATGCAAAAGACAAAGTCGGGGAATCATCCTGGAGATGTTGGGTGGGAGTATTTCCTGCTAATTAGAGGTCTTCACAGGTTGGTTTTATACTAATAACCAAGTTGCACAGCAATTATTGATATTTCATGTCAGGGCTGTAGAAATAAACAATAGCATGGGAAAACAATGCTTAATAATATACTAATTTAACACAGTAGGCTACACAGTTTGATCACCAGCGAGGCCAGATGTTGACAGATGATTTGGATTTCATGAGTGAGCATCTCGGCTGACATGTCTGCCACTAAAAACTCAGATCATTACCTCAATATCTGAGCTGTAGCTGCATCACTTCTGAGAAAAGCAATACTTTCAGCATCTGTAATGATGACGATATGAGTGGCTGGCTTTCTAGATGCTTGAAACTTGATTCAGACATTTAATAATTCATTTAGTTTTTAAGTTTAATATAATTCACGTAATCTATACAGCTGAAATGCCACAGTAGTTCTAACACCGCTTGCTTTGCAGCAAAAACGTGGGTTTGATTAGTGTGGGGTCTCTCTGCAGGGAGTCAATTTGTTCTCCCCTGGGTTTCTGGGTTTTCCAGCTTTCGTCCAATCTTATTTAGTGTCACTAAGTGGATGTTAGTTTGGAGTTGGTGCACGTATGGTTGCATGTCTCCATGTTGCCCTACGATGGACTGGCGACCTGCCCAGAGTGTACCCTGCCTTTCAGCCATAGACTGTTGAGGATAGGCAACTGCCCCCTGAGACCCTGACGGTTAGGTGGCAGGAGTGATTGATGGATTTATAAATATAGTGCCAATTTAACACACATCGTCTAAATTAAACCCTACATAGTCAATTCAATATTCAATAATTATCCAGACGGATTAGGTTACAGTTCTCTCTATAAGGCAGGAGTCGGCCAACCAAAATGGGTTGGACTTAAAAAAACAACACTAAACAAAAAAACAGTCTGTCTGGAGCTGTAAAAATTTAAAAGGGCTCTTTTAAAATTAGGACTGCTCTGATCGGCATGCTGTGGGAACATCAGACCAGGGTCGACCCGCTAAATTACGTGATTCCATAGAATGCAACGTCCGAACTTTATAGGAAAAGTCTGGCCAGCAAGGAATAATCAAAGACAGAATTTTTTGAAACATAGACATTTTCTAACTTTTGGGACCTCATATAATAAAGAGCAGAGATGGGAAAAGTACTCACTTTCCGTACTTGAGTAAAAGTACAGATACTTGTGTTAAAAAATACTCTGGTAAAAGTGGAAGTACTGATTAAACTTCTTTACTCAAGTAAAAGTAACAAAGTACAGGCTTGTAATTTTACTTAAAGTGTAAAAGTAAAAGTAGAAACCACTTTTTTCATGCCGTTGCCTACATTTTAAATGGATGTCTGTCAATAGGACTAGATCTCCGTTGTGTTCATTTTCAATCATCTCGTCGTCCATACTACTATGCTAACGCCACCGCCACCAAGCTGCAATGATTTGCCGCCAATGAATACCGCCGAATCTGTCGATTCATCTTGTAGCGGTGCGTCAAATGCAACGTAGATTCCCATCCAATTAGATTGAATTTGGTATTGATGACGGGAAAAATAATAACGGTAACTCCATTGAAATGATTCAAAGCTAAAGTAACGAGCCAATTTTTTAAAATGTAAGGAGTAGAAAGTACAGATATTTGTGTAAAAATGTAAGGAGTAGAAGTAAAAAGTCGCCATAAAAATAAGTAGTAAAGTAAAAATATCAGAAAAATCTACTTGAGTACAGTAACGAAGTATTTGTACTTCGTTACTTCCCATCTCTGATAAAGAGTACATTTATATACATGTTTAAGCCAGAGTTTAAGCATGTTGCACTGGCTGGTGTATGAAGAGCGCTGCATCAGTTTACTTCCCTTTTATCCTGTCATGAACATTTTTCAGGGATGTCAAGCCCTGAGAGGACCAGATATGCTCTTAAAGTTCTTCCACTTCTAAATAATATCTGTTGTCATAAGACATTTGCTTTATAACCTCTTTTAGGCAGCAGAAACATTTGGTCGTTGTAAATAAACATCACTGAATGCTGCCAAAACTCTGCTGTCACAGATGTTGCCACGCTTTCTGATACCCAGTTTATTAAGTGTGTTTGTTTGTGAGTCCTTTTCTCTTAAATCTTTTGGAAGCTGCAAGGGTGCACTTATGTTTTCCTACAACGGTCCAATACATCAGAGAGGTGCTAACAACTCCGAGTAGAATCTACTAGAAAGCCATGAGGTCCTGTCAGAAATCAAGACCTCCTCCTCCTGATGCTCCTAAAAGATGAGGACATCTGTGAGGCATCAAAGTCATTTCCCACCGTCTCTTCTTGCTTGCAGCACGATTCAGATTCAGAGATAAATACCAGATGAAAACACACTGTGTGCGTTGAAGGAGAGGGGGAGGAGGTTCCTTCCAGATGGACCATCTTTCATCTTTACATTTGTCATTCTTCACCAGCGTTTCCCTCCGTCTCTGCTACCCACTCCACCATCTCTGTCATTCTCACAACCAATCCATACATCCATCCATCTCTGCCCACCTAACTCCATCACCCTTCTCATCGTCCTCCATTGCATCTGCTTCTCTCCACCCCCACTGTGCTGCAGGGGAGGACTCTTAAGACTAGATCTGATCTTTTTAGGTGCTGCGATTCTATATTTAAAAATAACTGAAGGGAAAAAAACAACAGCAGGAATCTTTACTACATTAAAAAAAACACATATAGACTTTATCCAAAACATAGAAGGTAAATTAACTCACATTTTACTAACAAAAAGCATCTTATTTCAAAACCTATAAAATTCCAAAACAAATTAGGTATGATCTATTCAACATTTCAATACAACTACTAATTTCATACCGTTGATTCAATTAATGTGCCGCTGGCTTTTCATTTCGCTCTCAATCTGCAGGTTTACTAGTGGTTCCTAGAGTTTCTAAAAGTAGAATGGGAGGCAGATCTTTTAGTTATCAGGCTCCTCTCCTGTGGAACCAACTACCAGTTTTAGTCCGTGAGGCAGACACCCTGTCTACTTTTAAGGCTAGGCTTAAAACTTTCCTTTTTGATAAAGCTTCTAGTTAGAGTGGCTCAGGTTATCCTGAGCTATCTCTATAGTTCTGCTGCCATAGGCTTAGACTGCTGGAGGACATAGGGACCCCTTTTTCATCATTCTGCTTCATTCTATCTCTATTCTCCCACTCTGCAGAATCTGTTAGTTCAATCTCTAACGTTCTGCTCTCTCTGCTTTTTCTCATAGTAGCTTCATCTGGTCTGTTCCTGTTTGGCTGTGACTCCATCCTGGAGAGAAATATCAGCTGTGCTCCATTATCAATGAGGAAGGATTGCCTGCATGTCTGCTTTTAATGAAAAGTTATCAAACAATAAAAAGAGTCCTTAGGAAAGGCTTTTCCAGGGAAGGCTGCTAAATATGCAGCCGACCACCAAACTGGAAGGGAGAGAAAAAGTGTGATCGTTAAAAATCCCACCAAAGAACGCTGGTGACGGAGGATGTGGAATTTCAGGGTCAGAGAGCTTTGCTCTGATGGATGTCAGTTCCTGCTCGGTTCCTCGTGACTCCATCAGCTCCTCCCAACAGAAACACGTCCACCATAGAAAGATTCCTTTATCCTGTTTCTATCATTTCATCAATGCAACAAAATTAAACCGCGCAGTGAAGGGGGGTGAAGGGGCATGCGGTGAATTCACTGCTCCTCCATCACCTCCTGCTACTATGTGACATTTGCTCCAGGATAAACATTTAATCATGAATGCTTATTATATATTTAGGCCCACGTAGTCCTTATTCTATAGTGGGCTAATACACTCAGAGTCTGTGTCGCCATATGAGGCTGATGGAAGACTTGTTTTTTGTTTTTTGTTCCAATATGGCTCTTTGAGCAGTTTTTGTTGCCGACCCCTGACCTAACTAGATGATTAATGTAGATTCTGATTCAAAGATGTTTTCATATCAAATCACTGGTTTGTTTTGCTCACAAAAAACAGGTGTTTCATCCGTCACTTGGTTATTATTTGCTTTTACTCACACAAACTCCTTCATGCATCCTTCCTCCCTTCCATCATAAACTGCAGTTTTGCAGTCAGTGAGGTAATTTCTATTATACTGCAGCTCCCCTCCATCCATCAAATACACAGATCAAGTATTTTGGTGACAGATGGTGGAGCAAAATACTGCAATGTCTAACAACCAGATGAGCCACACAGGAATTCAGACAGAGTAAAGTGGATCCATTAAAATATGTTTTTTCAAAAGAAGAGGCAATGCACAGTTGGGTCATGAATGCATCGCATGAGGAATGCTGCACAGCACCTTTCGCATTGGACGGTGTAGCCGACATGTGAAGCCGGCTTTACTCAGATCGCAATGAACAACATCGGTTACCATGACGATGGGGACGACACCCAGCTATACATCCCCATGGTACCAGGTGAGTATGGACCCATTCTAGCTCTGGATGAAAGCAAGGAAGAAATCAATGCATTGACAACTAAAGAACTAAACTGAAGTTAGTTTTTGGACAAAAGAACGAGTGTTTAACAGTTAGCAAACAGCTTTAGCTAATCCAGCTAAAAAACAGCAATCAGAGTCTAAATCTGGACTCAGACCTGAACCTTCAGAGGCTCATAGAGACAGAAACAAAGTGGGCCTCCTATCAGAACATCTGCAGGAGGAAAGGAGGGATGCTGAAAGACAGTAGAACTGATCCCTGCAGATGCTGCTGCCTGCGTCCTCACTAGAACTATAGAAAGTAGATCAGACAGCTGATCCAGATGCTGCTGCCTGCGTCCTCACTAGAACTATAGAAAGTAGATCAGACAGCTGATCCAGACGCTGCTGCCTGCGTCCTCACTAGAACTATAGAAAGTAGATCAGACAGCTGATCCAGACGCTGCTGCCTGCGTCCTCACTAGAACTATAGAAAGTAGATCAGACAGCTGATCCAGATGCTGCTGCCTGCGTCCTCACTAGAACTATAGAAAGTAGATCAGACAGCTGATCCAGACGCTGCTGCCTGCGTCCTCACTAGAACTATAGAAAGTAGATCAGACAGCTGATCCAGACGCTGCTGCCTGCGTCCTCACTAGAACTATAGAAAGTAGATCAGACAGCTGATCCAGACGCTGCTGCCTGCGTCCTCACTAGAACTATAGAAAGTAGATCAGACAGCTGATCCAGACGCTGCTGCCTGCGTCCTCACTAGAACTATAGAAAGTAGATCAGACAGCTGATCCAGACGCTGCTGCCTGCGTCCTCACTAGAACTATAGAAAGTAGATCAGACAGCTGATCTAGACGCTGCTGCCTGCGTCCTCACTAGAACTATAGAAAGTAGATCAGACAGCTGATCTAGACGCTGCTGCCTGCGTCCTCACTAGAACTATAGAAAGTAGATCAGACAGCTGATCCAGACGCTGCTGCCTGCGTCCTCACTAGAACTATAGAAAGTAGATCAGACAGCTGATCTAGACGCTGCTGCCTGCGTCCTCACTAGAACTATAGAAAGTAGATCAGACAGCTGATCCAGACGCTGCTGCCTGCGTCCTCACTAGAACTATAGAAAGTAGATCAGACAGCTGATCCAGATGCTGCTGCCTGCGTCCTCACTAGAACTATAGAAAGTAGATCAGACAGCTGATCCAGACGCTGCTGCCTGCGTCCTCACTAGAACTATAGAAAGTAGATCAGACAGCTGATCCAGACGCTGCTGCCTGCGTCCTCACTAGAACTATAGAAAGTAGATCAGACAGCTGATCCAGACGCTGCTGCCTGCGTCCTCACTAGAACTATAGAAAGTAGAGAACATGAGCCCATTTCTGAAATCACTCCTCTGGCTCCCTTATCTTAGAAATTCCACATTACAGACTGGTTGGCAGTAGATCAACAGCCAGACCTTTCTAGTTTTCTGGATCAAATATCTACAGAACCAGAACCAAACATGGAGAAGCAGCTTTTAGCTCTAATGCTTCACTAACCTGGAATAAACTCCCTAAAAGAACTAAAAGCTTCAGATTGAAACAAATTTGTTCACAGATGTTTTTGACTGAGATTTATAAATATTGTTAGTTAAGTTTGATTTTTTTTCATAAAACTATTTTAATATAATGATTGGTTTTAATTCCCTTTAATTATTACGTTGCCTTTATTCCACTGTACTTTTCCTTTTTTCTCATGAGCAGAGCTTTGAGTTGTGATTCTACAGAAATGTGCTGTATAACTGAACTTGCCTTGTCTTACTGCGCTGCCAGTGATGCACACATGCTGCAAACTCTCAGGTCAACATGGCCTTCACTACTTTGGGGAAACTGACTTGTTTATGGCAGCATTTCTGTTTCATACAGCAGGTGGTCCAGGCATGTGTAAGTGTAATCCATCCAGCATAATACTGTTATTTTTTCCAGGTTGTTAAACCCATTGAGCTGCATTTCAGCATGTCAGGCAGAAAACATTCATGAAAGCCGTCCAAACAGATGGTGGTTTGCTCAGTGAGACGGAGAGATTGGAAGACAAGTAGCTAAGATATGCAGTCCTGCTCACTATTCACACTTTGGGTGGGAGTAAACCTATTAGTACTGCTGTCTGAGGAAATAACTGGCTTTTCAACAATACAATAAAACAAGGTGGCAGTCTGCTTGTTGTGCTCATAAAAACACCACATCTGGAAATCTCCCAACAATAGTATCTGATGCTGAAACTTGGCTGCAGGGCTTAAGTCCAGGAAATCAATCCTATAAGACTATTCCATGAAATACAATGCAACAAGGATTTATTTCGCTTTGGTACGAGGTGTTTACTACTAAATGGCTTACGACAGTAAATACCTTTATCAGCATGAGCCATACCAGCAGTCCTATTGGTGCCACCAGAGATAATTCACTTCAATTCAGTTTATTTCTATAGCTCCAGTTCACATCATGTCACTTTATAGAGATAGTTCAACCAGATCATCCAGTCAGATTGATTCAAAGTTTTCTATCTAAGGAAAACCAGCTGATTGCATCGAATCAGCAATCCATCACACGAAAGAAAGAAGCAGACATAGAAAAAGAAGATAGATACAAAAGGCAACTTTAAAAGGCGGCCCCGTCCAGGAAACACACAGCCAGGCAGACGAGCTCCGAGCCAGCTCCCATGTCAGAGGATGGAGAGAGCACATCCAGTTAGTCACAGTCAGAGAAACAGGACTACACTGGAAAACAGGCCAAGCTCCAACATCTAGAAACAAAGGTGTTGATGGCAGCAGCACAGCTGATATTTCTCTCCAGGATGGAGTCACAGCCAAACAGGAACAGACCAGATGAAGCTACTATGAGAAAAAGCAGAGAGAGCAGAACGTTAGAGATTGAACTAACAGATTCTGCAGAGTGGGAGAATAGAGATAGAATGAAGCAGAATGATGAAAAAGGGGTCCCTATGTCCTCCAGCAGTCTAAACCTATAGCAGCACAAATGCAGAAAATAGCTTCGGATAACAAATAGCTTAGGTCAGTAAATGATTAAATCAATAAACATGAATAAATTAATAAAAATGAATAAAAAAGAGTCAGAAATATGGCTTTTTCACTGAAACGTGTGTGTTGGTGTTAGGCTTTAGTTCAAACCTGCCATGTTTAAATAAAGTTTAATTATTTTTATTATTATCATTATTAAACATTGGCAGCTCGGAATTAATCATCCAGTCAAATATAAAAGCTGATTTAAAAATACTAAAAGTCCCATCAAAATGCAAAATAAAAGTCATACCCTGATGGTCTAGCAGGCCAATTCGAAACAACAAATATCTTCAGTGACTAACTATTGTAGGAAGATTTTAGTAGCTATTAATTACATTTCCTTTGCATGATTTCTCTTAAATCTCATAAAAATGTCTTATCCTTGCTTTAGTTTGTTTGTTATGCAGTTTATCATAGAAATCTATGCTCCCTTGATGTAGAATTTCCAATGGCACTTTGATTTGAATCAGAGGCAAACAAGACCAGGAAGTGATTAAATCTGACAGCTAAATGAATGGGAGCTAAACCAATCACTTTACCGAGTGATTTAAAAGCTCTCATGTCACATTTTAAAGCTATCTCCACTTCATCAATAGAAGAACAGCTTTTGATTTGTTTAGTGGCTGTGTGCTTTATTTATTTATTTTAATTTCCCGTATTCAGTATTTTTAATTTTTGACACAATTTAAGCCGTTTCAGAGCAGCGAGGAGGAGACTGGCTAAAATCCTCATTCCCTGCTGTTCTGGGCTGGATTTCTACTGAACTGCAGCCTAATTTGTAAATCAATGATCCTAAAGGAATAAATAACCTTGAAAGAAGTGAAATATCTGGAGAAAAACATTGAAATCGGTTCACGAGCGAGACCTGAATGTCTTTGATCTGGGAGCAGGTGGAAGTGGCCTGACCACATGTGCAGCAGCAGCACACAGCAGTGTGTGGGTTTGTGTTCTGCATAATTATGGATCTTTCTAAAAAATGTCAGTGACTTCAAAGAACTATTATTCTGATAAATGGGCCACAGCAGATGTGAGTGTTTGAGGAAGAAGCTGCATAATTCAGCTGCGTGGCCCGAGGTGTGGATGCTGGTTTCTGACAACAACCTGAATGTTTACAGATGAAAAATATGGAGGTCATGATCAGACCTACATCCAGTGGAGGCTGGCCAATAGAGGGCGCCAGGGCGCCGTCCCACCCGCCCAATGACCATGATTAAGACATTAAAGACATTATAATTTAATTTTAAATTAAAATTGTAAGTATATTTAATCTATATTTTTGCAAGATAAATATTTAATTTTGAATGACGAGTAAAACATTATTGAATTTTTTGCCAGATTTCTGCGTATTTCTGCAAAAATTTTCGCCCATTGACTCTCGTTAGAAGCTAAGCAGCGACCTGAGGTGACAGGAAGCGTATTTGCTCTCCACCTCCCGCCACAGCACAGATGTTTTGCAGGTGATTAACAGGTAGAGTCGCGGGAGTTGGAGATGCATTGGAGAGAGAGAGAGAGAGAGAGAGAGAGAGAGAGAGGGAGAGAGAAAGAGAGAGAGGCTAACCGCCTGTAGCGAGACCAACAGCACGCAGCGAGGCTAACGGCATGCAGCGAGGCTAACGGCATGCAGCGAGGCTAACGGCATGCAGCGAGGCTAACGGCATGCAGCGCGGCTAACTGCCTGCAGCGAGGCTAACTGCCTGCAGCGAGGCTACCTGCCCACAGGGAGGCTAACCGCATGCAGAGAGGCTAACTGCCTGCAGCAAGGCTAACTGCATGCAGCGAGGCTAACCGCATGCAGCAAGGTTAACTGCCTTCAGCGAGGCTAACTGCCTGCAGCGAGGCTAACTGCATGCAGCGAGGCTAACCGCATGCAGCGAGGCAAACTGCCTGCAGCGAGGCTAACTGCATGCAGCAAGGCTAACCGCATGCAGCGAGGCAAACTGCCTGCAGCGAGGCTAACTGCATGCAGCGAGGCTAACCGCATGCAGCGAGGCTAACTGCCTGCAGCGAGGCTAACCGCATGCAGCAAGGTTAACTGCCTGCAGCGAGGCTAACTGCCTGCAGCGAGGCTAACCGCTTGCAGCGAGGCTAACCGCTTGCAGCGAGGCTAACCGCATGCAGCGAGGCTGACTGCCTGCAGCAAGGCTAATTGCCTGTAGCAAGGCTTACCGCATGCAGCAAGGCTAACCGCATGCAGCGAGGCTAACCGCCTGTAGCAAGGCTAACCGCATGCAGCGAGGCTGACTGCATGCAGGCTAAGGTTTTATCCTGTTTTCCCTTTTTCAAAGGTCAGGATCTTAGCCAGCCTGGATAAAGACAGCTAGGACTGATTTAAAGAACTCTTTAGAAAAGGCAAAGGAGAATGAACAATCTGGGATTCACATGAAAAATAATAGAATACAGTAAACTTTTTCTACATGTTTGTTCATTTGCTCATAAATAAACATATTCTCAGAAAACAAATAGTTTTTATATATTAAAAAAGTATAAAGCTGACTAATAGATTCTCCATTATTAAACTGGTACATTATTTGTGACACAATATTGGACCAAAACACAGATTTACCTTCACAGCCTTCAGAAGGGCAAGATTTATGTACAAAATTAATAATACAAAAAAATCGTGTGATAACTTATATAACATTTACGTTTTATTGGTTATTGGTATATATCTATTTTGAATTTATAGCCCCCCCGCCCCCGGAGAAAACTCCACCGGCCGACACTGCCTACATCTTCTCCGGCTTTTTACTTTTATTTTCCAGCTGTTCGTTGGAATGAAAGCCTTTTTTTTTTTTTTTTTTTTTTACAAATCTCATGGGATTTCTTTTAACTTCTTTTTGTACCAAACTGCAAGCGGTTTAAAAGTGGAGAGTGGATCAGGGCAGAGCCTAAGAGCAGAACACCAGAGGAATCCAGCTGAGGGAGACCAAGGATGCTGTCAACCCCAAGATGAAGGACTGCGTCAGACTGGAAGGTTTAACGCTGGATAAAGTGGAATCTGCTAAATCCCAGCTTGTTTTAAAATACTGAGGAGTAAACAGGCTCCTCTCATGCTGCATTCAGGGCTGTCAAAACTATTCATGTTTATTCCTCCAGTATAAATCCTCCTGTTTACAAAACACTTTTGTAGAAGTTAGAGGATCAACTTCAGCTTTTTTACTCCAGTAAATCTGTAAAAGTATCATTTGTAAAACTACTTAAAGTATAAAAGTAAAAGTAATGCGGTAAAAACTGTTAAGGCCAGAAGCTTTACTGCTCTACCTTATTAAAGGAACATTTTTCTACAATTCTAGATGATAACTTCCTTAGACTTCATTTTCTTATTTTTATAACTAACGGTAACAGCGTCACATTTAACTTTGCATCTTGAAAAGCGATTTATTTTGGTTTGTGTTGAGCAACAGGTTGGGGCAGCACCCACACTGCAAAAACAATCTGAAATTAAGTAAAAATGTCTTAAATCAAGTGTATTTACCCTTAAATTGAGCAGGTAAATAAGATAGTTTGCCAATGGGATGAGTATTTTTACACTTAAAATAAGTTAATTAGATAATATGCACTTGAAATAAGACAATGCAATTGATTTTTCTTATTTCAAATGTAAATTGTCTTATTCCATTGGCAAAGTCTCTCATTTATCTCCTCAAATCAGGATAAAATGCACTTATTTTAAGAAAAAATGACTTATTTAGATTTACATTTTTTGCAGTGCAGTCCAACCACAGAGAAATGAATTGTTTGGATGAAAATAATTATTTTGTTGGTTTTTATTTATTTTTTTAATACCAACAGGCCATAATGAAAATTAGCTTAAATGAAACAAAATTAATAAGTCTATTTTTAAAATGTAAGAAGTAGAAATAAAAAGTTGTGTAAAGAATAATTCCTCCAGTTAATTATAGATAGCCAACACTTCTACTGAAGTAAGTTGATTAAGTATTTGTACTTTGTTACTTGACTCCTCTGGCTGCGTTCAAACCTAAAGCCTTTTGAACGTCAGAAAGGCGTCCAGCGCCTCGTCTTGGACAATACGAACCAGGGGAGGATTTAGGAAATTTGGGGCCCCAGGCAGAGACAGGTATGGGGCCCTTTGAATGGAGAAGACAACACATAAAACAGACCCGTTCTACAGATAGAGAATTTTTCTTCTGTGATTCTCAAGTGATCAAAAAAGGTAACTTGTCCTCTAAAGGGTTAACTGAATATGGGTCTAGTAGCACGGCTGGTGGGTAACACAAAGGATCAGAAACAGATGAAGAAATTCCACCTTAAAGCTCAGCGGCCAGCAGCTGCTGCTGTCGTCTGAAAGCATAAACAAACTTAATACGCCATTAAACACGTGTTCAGAAGTTTCTCTCCAGTTCTAACAGAATGATAATGATTTAACAAGCTCATTTTTTTAAAATACAGCGGTTTATTAAGGAGAATGTGAAAATCAGTCAGAAGCTCTGATGAGGCTGATGGAGTCGGTGAAATGGAGGCCTGTCCCTGCAGTTAACAGTTGTTTTCCATTCTTCTCTGAGATCTACATTTTCCAGCAGATGCTCACCAATAAAGAGATCCAGTTGGCTGCTTCTGGATTATTAAACGTAGTCTAAATTGGCAAAATGAGTCAGTAAGACAGATATGGGCTTCTGAGCAGCTTAATCACACCAGTAATTAAAAACCTGTTAGGTGGAGAAATCACTTTCACCAATTGGTTACCATGGTAACTGAAAAAAGGATCCTGGTAAATAAAAACTACACAAACACTTTCAACATTACATGTGAGCAGATTCCAAAGCATAAAGACTATAAAAACCCGCTTCTTCTCTGCTTTCGACACTTTGTTAGATTCTCTGCTCCTCGCCTGTGAAAATCTGAACGTTTTCAGATGGAACCAACCAGAGAGAGCGAACATCAGTGATTGGCTACGCTTCAGGAAATCCAATTCAATTCAGTTAATTTATACAGCGCCAAATTCACAACACATGTCATCTCAAGGCACTTTACAGTTCAACCATCCCGCCTGGTTGTGGCTAAAAACATTAGAAATATGTCTATAGGCTAATTGCTCACTAGGATTCATAGGTTTACTGCCCGCCTGGATGGGTGGGGGTTGGGTCGCTGAGAAAGAAGACTAATTAAGGATAGGATCATATTTCTGATGAACTGAATAAACACGTCATTTTGAGGTTTTCCGACATTTTCCGACTCTTCACAGCCATTAAAGCAAAACCTCTCTCTCCATTGTGTCTGCCACACCGGATTAGGACGGCAAAAACCCTCCACACGCCGGTGGTGGGGGGTGGGGGTTACCATTAGGCAATATCTGGCAGTTGCCTAGGTCCAAAAGTTCCTGGGGGCCTCATAAAACTCTGTTTACAGGAAGCAGGTGGATGAGATGAACGGGAATGTCCAAATTGGACAGGTGAATGGAATGAACAACTAAGCCAGCGATCGGCGCCGAGACTATGACACACTAAGATGATCTCTTGATTGATTTCCGAACTACTGTAAATTAAGTTGAAAAAAAGTTAACAAGTTAAGAAAAAAGGTTAAAAAGCTAATAAGCAAAGTCCAAAATAAAAAAATGTTAGTGCATGTATACCATCAGACCCCAAGTTCCTGGGGGCCCCATAAAACTCTGTTTCCATGTATGGTTAATACAACTATTCCTTCTTTGTGCACATTAATTATATTTTTGATAAAAATCCTTTGGCTAAAATGCCATCAGAACACTGATAATATTAAGTGTGTCTCAGCCCCCCCCCTTCAGTGTCCACCATATTGGATCAGTCCATTTGCTGCACATGTTCAGAAAGGTCCAAACAGACAGCAGCAAACCATTTGAAAACAAACCATGCAAAGAGCAGTGTTGCCAACTTAGCGCTTTAGTCGCTATATTTAGCCACTTTTCAGACCCCTCTAGCACTTTGATTTCTAAAAAGCTCCTAGCGCCAAATCTAGAGACTTTTTTCTGCTACTGGAGACTTTGGAGACAACATCTAAAAGCAGCGAACTCTGCTCTCCAGAGCCAGTAGATTGGTAACCCCGCCTCCTGCTCTCCTCTATCTTGTCTGCTGTCATGATTCATGCAGCTATTATTTCATCCAAATGAAAAATGGAGAACAGATAAGCAGATCATGGCTTGTCTACAGTGAAAAGAAGGACTGGGTTATTTACTTTGGCCTTTTTGGAAACACAGGAAGGAGCAATCAGCTAAGTGAGCTTAGTGCTTGGAAAAAATCTTTCATTCCTTTAGAGACAGCATGAAAAGTCAGCTGAGTACAAAACATAGAGAGGAAAACAAGAAGAAAAGGGACAAGAAGAGAGGGACACAACCTAGAACAGATAATGGATGTCTATTCTATTAACATTTCTCTATCTGGAGAATGGGGCTGTTTATGTGTTTTCTTCTCCATTCAGAGGGGCCCCTGCCTGTCTTTAACAAGGGCCCCACATTTCCTTAATCCACCCCTGCCTGTGTCAGCATTAAAGCAAGAATTTTTTCTTTCACTCTGTGAGGTTTTTTTAATGAATTACTTCGAGACGCCCTGTTGTTATTTTATTTGGGTTTTTTTTGTTAATATTTTTTTATGTTACAAAAGTAATACGGTCTTGTCCTGTCTTCCAATAACGTCCGGCTTGAACTTTTGATTTTGATTAATCTTAGTGGTTACAGATCCAGAAATCAACAATAACTGAACAGTCAATATAGAAAAGGGAGTCATTTTATCTCTGTGTTTCGTCTCGTATTTATACCACCATGACACTCAGCACCAAACCTGCTAATGAAGCCAATCCTGCTGGTTTGGCTTCATTAGCAGGTTTGCACATGTGTAAAACAGCATGTTTTAGCATTTGACTAATACCTGAACAGAGAAACAGCATAGGGCCTTAGTGGGTAAATTAATAAACAACAGATTTTCATTTCAGATAACTGCAATTAGACTTTTGAAACACAGGAGCAAAATCAGCAGGTCTGGATTTAATTTAATGTTGCAGCGATTTGCTCACTGCAAAAAATATAAATCTAAATAAGTCATTTTTTCTTAAATTAAGCGCATTTTTTCTTGAATTGAGGATGTAAGTAATACACTTTGCCAATGGAACAAGACAATTTACATTTGAAATAAGAAAAAACTATTACATTGTCTTATTTCAAGTGCATATTATCTAATAATCTTATTTTAAGTGTAAAAATACTCATTCCATTGGCAAACTATCTCATTTACCTGCTCAAATTAAGGTTCAATATACTTGAGTTAAGAAATTTGTATTTAATTTCAGATCGTTTTTGCAGTGCTGTTTTTCCCTTGTAAAACGAGCCTTGGACTGAGCTGGTTTAGTTGAACGGGGCGAGCCGAGCTGAGCCGCCTGCCAGACAGTGATGTAATTACATTGTTAACCGTCAGACAGTGAGAACCGTACGCGGGTCTTAGCCTTTACCTTTCTCACTTACACAGAAGACATTACATATAGCCTCCTTCACATCCTTAGCTCTCTGTTCCCCTGTGTCATCCAGGTGAAGAGAGAAGGTTTGAATGGGGTCACAAATCTTTAATAGAAATTCTGCTTGAATCTTAGTTGCCTGCTTGTTTTCTGCTATCTAAAGCATTGCAAACATCTCAGTTATTTAAAATGTATCCCCCAAAATGGTAAATGGTGACAGATATAAATTTTCTTTTTGGATTAAGCAGAACAAGCTCCATCTGATATCAGAGATCTGATTGTTCCTTATGTTCCTAACAGAGCACTTCGCTCTCAATCTGCAGGTTTACTAGTGGTTCCTAGAATTTCTAAAAGTAGAATGGGAGGCAGATCTTTTAGTTATCAGGCTCCTCTCCTGTGGAACCAACTACCAGTTTTAGTCCGTGAGGCAGACACCCTGTCTACTTTTAAGGCTAGGCTTAAAACTTTCCTTTTTGATAAAGCTTCTAGTTAGAGTGGCTCAGGTTATCCTGAGCTATCTCTATAGTTATGCTGCTATAGGCTTAGACTGCTGGAGGACATAGGGACCCCTTTTTCATCATTCTGCTTCATTCTATCTCTATTCTCCTAGTAATTAGTGTTGCACTGATACCAGTATCGGGCGGGGCCCCGATCCAGCACTAAAATGGTGGTATCGGTATCGGCGAGTACCAACCAATAGGGCCCTGATACCATTTTGAGATCCAAAAGTTTCTTCAACTATTGTCACCCATTCCAGGTAGGCAATAAAAAGTTCACTATGTTTTAGTCTTTTTCCTGCTTCACAAAGGTAGGCAGCAGCTTGACATGAAGCCATGATGGCGATTATTTTACATCCATTCTTCATAGATACACACACATCAATTTCAAACAGATGGTATCGGCCGATTCTGCACAGCCAGGTATCGGGGCCAAAAAATGGCATCAGTGCAATACTAGTATAGAGTCCAACCTCTTACTTTATGCTCTCTCTATTTTTTCTCATCATAGTAAGACAGATCTGTCTCTTCTAATAACCTTACAGTCCCACTGAGAAAAAGCTCATTTGGTCAGTCAGCCTTCTCAGTGCGAGCAGCTCAGTCCTGGAACACCATTCCAACTCATATACGCAATGCAGACACATACAGAACTTTCAAAAACATGTTAAAAGCATGGTTACAGGAGAATCAAACCTGTAATCATAATCAATAACTTCTGTCTGCCTGTCTGATGCACTTTTGTCAATGCTTTTTAAATCTTATATTTGTAATAACGTCTTTGTTTTTTACAGATCAATGTCCAACTTTTATGTAGATTACTAACTATGTATTTTATTGTTTGCACAAATTTTTAATGTTGTTGTTTTTATTATGTTGGCATTTTAAACCTTGCCCAGGGACTACAGTTGAAAATTAGCTACTTAGCTAACACTGGCTCATTTACAGAAATGTTTATTAATGTGCACTGTCCCTGTTCAAATTAACACGTAAATAAATAAAAATAAAATAAGTAGCTCCATGTGATCTGTTCCTGTAAATAAATACATAAATAAATATGACATGGTAGCTGGCTACTTTGTTTCTAGATGCTGGAGCTCGGCCTGTTTTCCAGTGCAGTCCTGTTTCTCTGACTGTGACTAACTGGATGTGCTCTCTTCATCCTCTGACATGGGAGCTGGCTCGGAGCTCGTCTGCCTGGCTGTGTGTTTCCTGGACGGGGCCGCCTGTGGAGCTGGTTGACAGTTGCCTTTTGTATCTATGCTTCTTTTTCTATGTCTGCTTCTGTCTCCTTGAACCCCAGTGGGCCTCAGCAGACGGCCGCTCACACTGAGCCTGGTTCTGCTGGAGGTTTCTTCCTGTTCAAAGGGAGTTTTTCCTCTCCACTGTCGCTACAAGCATGCTTAGTGTGAGGGATTGCTGAAGAGTCAATGAGTCGATGCAATCAGCTGGTTTTCCTTAGATAGAAAACTTTGAATCAATCTGACTGGATGATCTGGTTGAACTGGAAAGTGACATGATGTGAATTGGAGCTATAGAAATAAACTGAATAGAATTGTGGGTCCAAGCAAGCCGGCTGCTCCGTACTCAGAGAAAAAAGGGAAATGGCACCAAACAGTGGTGAATATTGAAAGTGCAATATACAATATATATATAGTGCTATATATATACTGTCAGGGCAGCAGCCAGGGCTAACGTTAGCCCGTCTGCAGCGGCCCTCTCTCTGCATAGCGTTTTTTTTTTGTTTTATTTGGCAAAATGTTCATTTGATTTGTGTTTCTCTGACTGTGTTAATTATTATTCCCCCACTAAATGAAAAAAGTCATAATTTATTATCTAGAGACTATTAATAACAGGAGGTGAAATGCAGCTCTAAAAGAGCTGAGCGTGTGGTGATGTCATCAGTACGCTTCTGTTCCAAATGACCCAGATTTATGCTGCGTGCTCCCGTTCTCCCCGAGTCCAGACTTTCCTGGGTTCAAATCAAGAACATACTTGGCGAGAACACGAGGCCATATTTCGATTGGTCACCAGGGGGCGGGGCTTACACACAAGATCGTACCATTGTGAGAAAACAGCGAGGTGCAGCTGTTTCTATGACGGCTGAATTTAATTGATCATTTATTATTTTTTATGCCTTTTGTCACCAATTTAAGCAATTTAGAACAGTTCTGTTTCATTTAAACTGGTTTTTAATTAAATTTAAAAAAAATGTTAAAAATAAAATATGAAACGGATAATTTATTTTGTCAGTTTTTACTACAAAGGCAGCAGATTTAATTAATGTCAAGTACAACAGAAACGGTCAAGCATAATAAATTCAGCGACTGGACATTTTCATGTTTTCCTATTACTCATAAATACGCTGAAGGATTTCAGTGAAGAATTTGCAGACTCCGACTTTTATTATCAGGTTATTTGGTTAATTGTTAGAATATTTGATAGAATACTCAATTAATAAAACAATAGTTTGTTACAGCCCTAATATAACAGAAACAGTAGAACTGAATAAAGATAAAACAATAAAACATAAACTAAAGCAAATAAAGCTTTTAAAATGATGCTGAACCACACTTAAGCCAAATACCAGCAAATATTGTTTTAGTAAGTTTCCCTGAAAGTTTTTAATAGTCCTTGTTTTTGTAAAGTAGAAGCAGCAGAACTTCTTTAAAGACTCGAGATATTTTATTGGTTGTTTGTGCTCAGTGATAAAGATCGAGTAAAAAGTCCCAGCAGAGGAGATGAGAGGAAGAGGTCAACAATCAAACTAATCAGCAATAAAAGACCAAATCAATCGTGTAATGGACAGGAAGCCAGAACAGTGGGGCTGTTAAAAGACCAGCTGCATAATGCAGATCCTCATTCAGATAAATACTGCATCTCTACACGTTACAAACACATGAATCCCTTCATTTAAGAATTATTAACACAAATAGAAAAGTAGGACTGTGTCTCTGGGATGGGGGTGGCAGGGGAGGGGTCAGTGCTTTCCAATTCTCTGGAGCCTAAAAAAGGGGGAGAGACATGAGTAAAAGAAAAATCAGCAAAGCAAATACAAACATTTATCCAAGATTTAGCCGAAGCCTGAGGCTGGCACAGTTCCCTCACTTCTTCAGGAAAGTGCAACAAACACCGTTTTCATCGAAATGACTGAGAATTTTTTTCTGCATCAACATGGATTAAAAATAACCATTAAAGCCTCCAGATAAAGGATGATAAACGTTTATAACTGTCAACTGACTGCATCAGGGGCCTGAGCATCTTAGAGAACCAGATTAACCTCTCTGTCATGATTTGTATGGATGTTGGTTGAGGAACCAAATAGAGAGACCAGGAGACAGAAGTGAATCTTGTAGATTTAATGAAAAAAAAAAAAAAAACAAAGACAGACAACTAAAAATCCAAAATACAAAGAACCAAAAAATCCAGAAAGCATCAGGGTAAAACTCACGTTGGGAGCCAGAGACACGGGAACAACCAAACAACAAGGAACCAGCAGTGATTGACTGCAGAGGTGGAGTATATAAGGGGAACAGAACAAAGGATGGACTAATGAGCTGAATATGGAGCAGGTGTGAGTGGAACTAACTAGAAGGAAGCCAAGGGGAAAATAAACAAGCACCAGGGGGCAGCAGAGAGCAACTAAAGAATGCTGGAATATAATGGAAAACAAACCAAAGATCAACTAATTACTGAAAACTAAAAACTCAGAGTCCCAAAAGGGAAGAACCATGACACTCTCTCAGTAAAGCCGGGCGTACACTTTACGATTTTTTGACCTTTTCGGGACGATTTTCCAGTCGTGTGAGAATTTTTCGATCGGGCCGACTTTCTGTCTGATGGTGCGTGGTGTAGGGAACAGGGGGTAACGTGGGGGGATCAGCCTCTAACGACCACCCCCCCCATCAGGAATCAGAAGGTCGAGAGAAAATCAAACATGGCTGAAATTCAGTCAGCCGTCGTAAGCAGTCGTGGGCTAATCGCTCAGTCGGAAAACAAGGATTCTTCTTCTTCTTCTTCCTCTCAGAGGGAAACCCAGCAGCATGGCGGGGGGGCAATGAGTGAAATGGAGTTCTTTCTGTCAAACTGACAGACTGTAGTAGCCACGTTAGCTCAGCCATGTCTTTGTCCAAATACGTCGTCTCCTTTTCTTTTTAGGGCTTTCAGCTCTAAATTGCCCAAATATCCAAGGCAGCGCGTTTCACTCTAGTGAGCTTCAAAATATAAACTAAAGCTCACCAATAGGAAAACAAAGCAGATCAAAGCCTTTTTTGGTTTTTAATTTTGGCACAAAGCAAAGATTTATCAGAAAGATCAACCCAATTCAAATCAGATGAATCAATAAACGATTGTGACTGTGCACTTTCACTTCTGATTTAAAAGCGGGGCTCTGTTCCACACCTGAGCAGCACAACCAGCTAGCTACCAACATACTCACGCGATCTCTCTACCATAGTAACAGTCTAAACGCAACATTTACCCTCATTCATAAAGCGGTGAAGTCTATGACCTCTCCGAGGACGTTTTTAGCCGCTGTTCAGTCAGATCAGCATACCTATAATCAATACGCAGCACAAGACGCCAGATTTGCATTTATCTCTTTAGATTTGTGCAAAAAATAAACTTTAAACTACCTCAATGTGCATGTATCCCTTTAGTCATGTAAAAAAAAATCTATTTAAGGTCAGATCGCCATACGCTTAAAAAAAAAGAAGTAATTAAATTGTTTTTTTGTACATGTCTAAAGGGATACGCAGCCGTTGAGGTAGTTTAAGGTTTATTTTTTGTACAAGGGATGAACTAAAGGGACAAACGGGTATTGACTATGGGTATGATGGTCTGACGGGGCATGCTGGTCTGACAGAACACCGGGAACGGGCGGTCCAAAGCGGGGACTGTCCCACCATAGGCCAAAGAAAACATTCAAAAACATGAAACATTTCAAAGTGATGCAAAAGAAGTTTGTCTTTGTGGTTTGGTCCAAATGGCTCATTTATGCTAATTAGAGCGATCGTTTGTTGCTTTCCTCAGAGCTTCAGACGATTAAAACCCAGAGCAAAAACTTCACAACACTTTGATACAGAATACATCAAACCCACACAAGTTTGTTAGATTCCCAGATTGTGATTAATTAAATCCTGAGAGAGATGACCCAAAGCAGGATCTACCAGCAGCAAGAGCAGAGCTAACTCACCACAGGACTCTGCTTGATTCTATTTCTGCATTAGAACATAAATAGATGATTTTATTCTGACTTTAAGACAACTGGATCTTCAGAGGCTCTCTTTGAGACGGACGTCTTTGTTTTTAGCATTTACACTGAACAAATAATACACTGCTTATGGCATTTACATAAAACAATTGTGTTAAAGTAACTAAATATGATTAAGTAAATGCCAAAAGTGGTTGCATTTTTTTTTCAGTGTAGATCTTAATTTAGTCCTCAATAAAGTTTAGTAAATTAACATTTGTGTCTCTTCTTAAGAAGATGATTAAATCCGACCTTAATTAACCAAAATCCCCCCCAAAATTTATTATGTATATAACTTTTTACATTTTACCCTTCAACCATATTTAGACAAGAAAATGTGATTTTAAACTTTACTTGTTCAAGCTTAGATGTATGACTAAGCATTACCGCCAACCTAAAATTCAACCCTTCTACACTAAACCAAGCTTCTGCCGCCCTGGCGTCCTCTTCAAAAACATCTTCGTCCCGAGATTAATGTCAGGGTTCTGCCTTTAAAACGTACTTTTATTGAACAACAGCAACAGGAAAGAGAACTTTAACTTAATCCTCTGAGCTCTGTGAGCGCTAACCTGGAAGCTGCTGCTGCCGCAGTGCATGCTGGGACAGCTGACAGTCTTGAGGACGGACAAGTCTGCTCTGATGCATGCTGGGTAAAGAGGGAGGGGCCAGAAAATCATCCGGGGACTTTGTCCGTTCTCGGTCGGATGTTCTTGTGAATCGGAACAGAACTCGGGCTGAGGATGATGACGTTTCACGAGGACGCACAAGAACACATTGAGAAACGGCCTAAAGAAGCTGGGAAGGAGCGCAGGAAGCTGCTTCCTGTTTGAAACACTGCAGAATATTTAATGCATCTAAAATCAGCTGAAGCCTCAACAGTTAAAGCTCCTGCCACACAGAGGAAACCCCGCCCCCTGGTTTGAAAATAAGAACAGAGGATAAATAGAAATAAAAAAAAAGGGTTACAAAATAAGTCTTTGAAATACATATAATAGCTTCACAAAATAAATGTGTCACAAAATAAGAAAAATAAATTAATTAATTTACACATTGCTATTATTACTTTTTAACTATATAAATATAGTTACATATGTACATATTTATATTTTTAGTGTAGAAAGTTGAATCGTGTTGTATTTTATTTCTTTAGATGATGAATGTGTGTTTGTATACCTGGAGCGTGTAACGGAAATAATTTCCCCTTTTTCCCCATTCTGAATTGATAAATAAATATATTTACATATATTTATGAAACAAAAGAAATCTTTTTTACTACATACCTTGAAATAAATAAACAAATAAATCTTGAAGTAAATAAATAACAAAATAATTAAATTACCAATTTGTTTTTGTATCCATTAGTGCGTCATATTTATTTGATGGAGCATTTATTCATATTTTTATTACTAACAGTATTAATTAAGTGTGTTTTAAATGATATGGCTCTCCATATTTCTGGGCTATTATTAGCATATGAAAAAATAAATTAGGAGAATTGAAAAGAATCCAAAATTATTGACAGAAAAGCTTTTTTAAAACCATCAGATCACCGACAGTTGAGCTTTTGATGAACAGAGTTCAAAAAGCTCCAGCTGTTAGTGGGAACTTCACTGCAGGATTCTAAGGTGAACCAAGCATCTCTGCATCAAACGACGCTGCTTCTGACTCACCGTACTTCAGGTTGAATGTAGATGATGATGTAGTTAACAATGTGCAATCAGGAAGAGGTCGGCTACGCTGACTGATTGCTGCAGGGTCGGACGGAGACGCAGCGAGACAAAGGGGGGAGTAATGAGAAGAGTGTTTTGTTCTGGTGTCGCCCGCTGCGTCGTTAGCTGCTGATTACAATCCTAACGACCCTGTAACTCCAACACCTGTCAACTTTACATTCACTGCTTTTCATGGCCCCTTTTTTCTCCTTAATCTCATCCTAACCAGAGAGAACGGCGACTAAAATCAGTCAAGTGGACGATGAGGATCCTTACAGTTGATCTGAAGGTATTTAGAGGAAAAGGAAAATGAAACAAATGGTCATCTAACCAGAGGAGATTTACCATTAGACAATACTAGGCAGGTGCCTAGGGCCCCAAGTTCCTGGGGGCCCCATAAAACCCTGTTTCCATGTATGGTCAATACAACTATTCCTTCTTTGTGCTCATTAATTATGTTTTTGATAAAAATCCTTTGGCTAAAATGCCGTCAGAACGCTGATAATATTAAGTGTGTCTCAGCCCCCCCCTTCAGTGTCCACCATATTGGATCAGTCCATTTGCTGCACATGTTCAGAAAGGTCCAAACAGACAGCAGCAAACCATTTGAAAACAAACCATGCAAAGAGCAGTGTTGCCAACTTAGCGCTTTAGTCGCTATATTTAGCCACTTTTCAGACCCCTCTAGCACTTTGATTTCTAAAAAGCTCCTAGCGCCAAATCTAGAGACTTTTTTCTGCTACTGGAGACTTTGGAGACAACATCTAAAAGCAGCGAACTCTGCTCTTCAGAGCGAGTAGATTTTGAGACAGCATGAAAAGACACCTGAGAACCTAGAGAGAAAAACAAGAAGAAGGACAAAAGCTAAGACAAATAATAATGTCAAATACATAATGTGAAAAAAGTATTTTTTGATATCATTTTGAGATTAACATAGAACATTATTTAGGGGACTTCTTGTTTAGAGATATAATGACATGGATTCAGGAAGTCTTCCTGCACTGGAGGATTATTGCACCTATTGTGAGCAAACGCTGCTTTTCGCCTTCAAATAAACTGCTTAAGATAAGATTGATCTTTTCTTTTTGCTGAAACTGTGTCTCACTTCTTGATAAAATTTCCATAAGATTATCCAAAAAACATACTGAAGGAGAAACTTTTTCTAATGGCAAATTATTAAAATCTAACATTAAGGAAAAAGCAGGAATGAATGATTTAAACTGAGACGAGAGCATGAAGAAGAGGATTGTTTGTGTATCTGTGCCTCGTTCATTTAGTTTAACTTCACGTTCCAGCAAACATCTGCACAGTCCACCAAATGTTTCCTCTGGTTTATCATCACTAAAAGCTTCTGTGAATTAAGCTCCCATCATTTTATTGACGTCGGAGCTAATGTGGCTCAGAGAGTCGAGTTTCTGCCTGTGCAGGACAGAAATGGGAGAGTGATTTGTTTGCTTGTTTTGAATTTGCATACCAGAACTAATTTTCCTGTCTCATTTTAAAACCTCTCTATTACGCCTCCAACCACCTGCTCCCACCCCACCCCCACTCGTTTCTGCTGATGGTATGAAGAGTCCATTTCCCTCCTGGCATCTTCAGGAACACGGAGACAGGGTTGGAATCAACGTGACATCAGTCTGACGCCTGTGTGAGAAGCTGAGTTTCTAAGCTATGACACAACGACCACATCTTTCTGGTTTCTCATGTTTTACTCTAAGTCACAGCGTAGTGAGAGAAATCTGTTTTTATTAGAGACATCTAACCATGCAGAGCAACCTCGAAACCCCGGGAAGACAGAAACATAACGCTAACGTCAGCTTACAGCAATAGTCCCATTAGCAAACAGTCAGACACAGAGGGAGCATTAAAGGAACTGGCTGGCCCACTGGAGTCTGAAATTAGATCTACAGCATCGAGAACGTAAGACGGAAGAACGTGAGTTCAGGAGTGTTCTTCCTGCTTTTGGTCCCGTGATGTCAGGCTGGATAAATTGACTGATTGACTTTATTAATCTCAGAGTGGAGAAATTGACTCATTACATCAGCTCAAATAGTCAAAGAAGAAGGTGTCAAAAGTAAAAACAAGGTGCATGGGATATTTACAGTATATACAGTGGATCCACATATGTGAGCTTTATCTTTTTTTTAAAGTAGGATCATTATACAGGGTTTTTTTACAGGGTGTTTACATGGGTAATTATATGGATGGATATTCATATTTATATATATATATATTTTACACTGGGCGTCAGATATAGAGAAACAGGTTATTGCTCAAAGTATAAAAATATTCTCTGTTGGTTCTGATGGCTTCATCAGGGCGTGATCTACAGCTCTCACTGGAGCAGCCGGGATGAGGATCAGTGCCTCCAAATCGGAGACCTTGGTCTGGAGCCGGAAAAGGGTAGAGTGCCTTCTCCGGGTTGGGGAGGATGTACTGCCCCAAGTGGAGGAGTTTAAGTATCTCGGAGTCTTGTTCACGAATGAGGGGAAGATGAAGCGGGAGATCGATAGGCGGATTGGTGCGCTGTCTGCTGTGAAGCGTGCGCTGTACCGGTCTGTTAGGGTGAAGAGAGAGCTGAGCCAAAAAGCAAAGCTCTGGATTTATCGGTGGATCTACGTTCCTACCCTCATCTATGGTCATGAGCTTTGGGTCATGACTGAAAGAATGAGATCCTGGATGCAAGCAGCTGAAATGAGTTTCCTCCGTAGTGTGTCTGGGCTCTCCTTTAGAGACAGGGTGAGAGGCTCAGTCACCCGGGGGGGCCTCAGAGTAGAGCCCCTGCTCCTCCTCATGGAGAGGAGCCAGTTGAGGTGGCTCGGGCATCTGGTTAGGATGCCTCCTGGACGTCTCCCTGGTGAGGAGGTCCAGGCACGTCCCACCGGGAGGAGGCCCAGGGGGAGACCTAGGACACGCTGGAGAGACTATATTTCTCGGCTGGCCTGGGAACGCCTTGGGGTTCCCCCGGAGGAGCTCGACCAAGAGGCTGGAGAGAGGGACGTCTGGGCCTCCCTACTGAAGCTGCTACCCCCACAACCCTACCCTAGATAAGAGGATGAAGATGGATGGATGGATGGATGGATGGATGGATGGATGGATGGATGGATGGATGGATGGATGTTGTATGGATGGATGGATGGAGGGTGGATGGATGGATGGATGTTGGATGGATGGATGGATGGATGGAAGATGGATGGATGATGGATGGATGTTGGATGGATGGATGGATGTTGGATGGATGGATGGATGGATGTTGGATGGATGGATGGATGGATGGATGGGTGGATGATGGATGGATGTTGGATGGATGGATGGATGGATGGATGGATGGATGGATGATGGATGGATGTTGGATGGATGGATGGATGGATGGATGGATGGATGGATGGATGGATGGATGATGGATGGATGATGGATGGATGGATGGATGGATGGATGGATGGATGGATGGATGGATGGATGGATGGATGGATGGATGATGGATGGATGTTGGATGGATGGATGGATGGATGGATGGATGGATGGATGGATGGATGGATGATGGATGGATGTTGGATGGATGGATGGATGGATGGATGGATGGATGGATGGATGGATGGATGGATGGATGGATGGGTGGATGATGGATGGATGTTGGATGGATGGATGGATGGATGTTGGATGGATGGATGGATGATGGATGGATGTTGGATGGATGGATGGATGGATGGATGGATGGATGGATGGATGGATGATGGATGGATGTTGGATGGATCGATCGATGTTGGATGGATGGATGGTTGGATGTTGGATGGATGGATGGATGGTTGGATGGATGATAAGATTAATAAAATGAGTCTCAAATAATTTGGAAATTTCAAATACAATTTAATAAAAATTAATAAAATAAAAAATATAAATAGAATAAGAAGAACAGATTCTTTGTTATCAAAACTGTTTCTTAATTCTGAGATAGAAACACACGATGCTTCTGTTGGTGAGCAAACACTCACATTATCTGCCTGTACGATAACAAAGAACTACAGTACTTTAGGTAGATCTATTATTTGACAGTCCAGCAGCGGACATCTTGTTCTTTTCTGTCCTTCATGCGTCCCTCCGTGTCTCTGTTTGTCGTAGCGTAGTTGTGACTCACACGGTTACACTTCCCTGACCTCAGCTGTGAAACCCATCCTCTTTAATCCAGCTCCCCTTTTCTCCATTTTCTCTCTCGTTCCTCCGTCCTTCAAGTCTGACTCTGTCGTTACATCTCCTCCACTTTCTCACACCTCCTCCCTGAAGGCCTAACAAGCACCTTTCTCCCTCCCTCACACCTCCTTTTCTTTTCTTTCCTCCTGTTGTTCCCTTTGCCTTTGTTCATTCTCTTCCTCTTTCAATTACCTTGTCTGCACAACATCTAGCAGCCTGGCCGACCGGCACGTATGCGGTGTGCTTGTTCTGGACCGGCCCGGTTCTTGTCATTCTGAATGGAGCAGCTGCTAATGGATAACAAGGAGCTGTCTTCCCTGAGGACTCAGGGGACAAATGAGAAACACAGTCTGATTACTTTGTCTGAGCTGCTGGGAGGTAACCTGCGACCCTGCAGAAAAACAATCATCACTCGCCAACTATTTCAATCTAATTGCAAAGGATAGATGTGAAGCTGCTGTTATTCATATTTACGCAGCATTTATCTTAAAGTCATAGAGAAATCATATTTAAATGTCAAATCATTCTGGGTTAAACGTGTATCTAAATGTCCTCTTTATCAGATAATATTGTCCCAAAAGTTAGAAAATTTCTGTCTTTAAAATCTGTGTTTGTTTTTTTTCCTTTATCTTCTGCAGGCCAGTTAGTTCTACATCAGCCTGAACACCTAAATTCATCCAATCATATATCAACGCTCATCTGTCAATCAAATATTTTCGGTAATAGCATCTTGATTCATCTGTTGCAGCTAATATATGCAACGGTTGAAATAAGAATAATTTCCTTTCCCATTGAGTTTCAGTCCAATTCACATCATGTCATCTCAGGTAACTTTACAGTTCACCAGATCATCCAGTCAGATTGATTCAAAGTTTTCTATCTAAGGAAAACCAGCTGATTGCATCGACTCATTGACTCTTCAGCAATCCCTCACACTAAGCATGCTTGTAGCGACAGTGGAGAGGAAAAACTCCCTTTGAACAGGAAGAAACCTCCAGCAGAACCAGGCTCAGTGTGAGCGGCCATCTGCTGAGGCCCACTGGGGTTCAAGGAGACAGAAGCAGCTCTGATGAATAAAACTTTAGCCCCAATAAAAATGTGTGTTGCACCAATGCTGATACCAGTATGGGGCGGGGCCCCGATCCAGCTCTAAAATAGTGGTATCGGTATCGGCGAGTACCAACCAATAGGGCACTGATACCATTTTGAGATCCAAAAGTTTCTTCAACTATTGTCACCCATTCCAGGTAGGCAATAAAAAGTTCACTATGTTTTGGTCTTTTTCCTGCTTCACAAAGGCAGGCAGCAGCTTGACATGAAGCCATGATGGCGATTATTTTACATCCAGGTAGTCTGCAGTTCTTCATATATACACACACATTAATTTCAAACAGATGGTATCGGCCGATACTGCACAGGCAGGTATCGGGGCCAAAAACTGACATTGGCCCACCACTTGACATCACCACTCCCATTCTTGTTTTTGAGCGTGGGTGAAAAACTCAGAGCGGAAGCACTGTTGGTTTTTGGTTCGTGTAGTTTTTTTGACTCGCATTATAGTGTAGGCTTCAAGGAAAAAAACTAAAAAAATGGCGGCGCTAGTACTGGATTTTTTTTCTTTCTATTTTATTTTATTTTTTCGCATCGATCCTAGTTTTTTTTAGTTACTATTGGTTTGCTCCCACTCCCGTCTGCTCCCGTTAATGTTTAATCCTGTACCGTCCCAATCACGTGATCGTTACTAATACTGACTCCCATCCCATGACCCGTGGGATTCCTGAAAAAATGTCAGTCTCTAGTGGAAAAGGGTCCCAGCGTTCTCGCACACCTCGCTCTTCTAGCTGCTCCATCTTCACCAGTTGTTTCCCACAATGGCGGTCAGACAAAAAACAAGCCGGTAAGGAACCAAACAGGAAAAATGCATAGTGTAGAGCGGATGTAGATCTGACCTATCAGAGGCCTCCTGTCTGCGCTCACCTACAGTTTTGCAGAGGTGCAGCAGAGTGTCTGTGGAAGGGGCGGGGCATATCTGCGTTCACTGCGACACAGACGACCTGGTTTCTGAGCATAAATCAGACGTGAACTCTGAGCTTCCCAGCAGAGGCCAAGCAGATTCACTCTGTCAGGTGTTTGGAGCTGACTGGAGGTAAAACCCTGGAACCTGCTGGAGCCTGGGGGCCCCTGCCCCGCCCTCCCTGACTGGCTGCCAGCTGCTGAGCCCACAGCTGACAGACGAAGAGCATTTTAATCTCAGAACCAAAAGGAAACCTGATAGAAACTCCTTCCAGCGCCTCTTAAAGCCTCTCAGGCTCCTCGGCTCTCCTCCTCAATCTCACGTTACCTCACTGCTTTTCTCTCTTCTTCTGCTGGAGTATTGAATAAATGATGAAACTGGATATGACTCTGCATTTACTCCAGTATTTTGTTTCTCTTCCTTTTACAGCCAGTGTTGCTGCCTCTCAGCTCTCATCCTGACCCAATCAGCTAAATAAATGATGAGATTTTAGTTCCTCATACAACCGTTGCTTTAATCTCATTTATTTCTTCTTCTTTCCATCTCCTAATTGCTGCTGGACCTTTCCAGATGTACATGGCCACTGGTTTCCCTCCAGTCAGCCCACTGGGTTGAACGTAAAAAGAAAAACTAAAAATGCTTCATATTTGATCTTCTTCCTCTTCATCAGGGAACATTAGTTACAGACATGCAGCTCTTTCACCCATAAATATTTGCACATCTTCTCATCTCCTTCGGGTTTTCTGTGAACAGTCATCCAGTGTTTGAGCAGGAAAGTCCATGCAGCTGATAAACTGCCATCCTTCATTAGCCTCAAGCGTTAGCACGGGGTAACTGTCAATAAAAACCTTTGCGTGGATTACTGAATGTGGAAATGTTTAGTAAACATATAGATTTAAGATTTAAAGTATTTAAATGTTGGTATTTTTTTACTTTATTACCTCCAATTTTGTGATTTGTATTTGTGAATCTGTGGTACTCATGAATTTGTGACGAATTCATGTCAAATTTGTGATTTGTAAATTTTTTTATTGTACATGATCTGTGCATTTACTTTTATGAACATTACTTGTGTTTTTTAACGCACACATTTGTGACTGCTACTCGCAAATTTGTGCACCCATACATTTGTTTATACTCGTACATCCGTGATCTGTAACGGTAAATTTAAGATTTATAATCATAAATTTGTAATTGTAAATTTGCAATCATTACCCATAAATTAAACAAATTCACATAAGATTTGTTATTTGGTACTTGATCTGTTCACTTACATTTTGGAATATTACTTGTGTGTTTTTTTAGTGTTGCACCAATGCCTTTTTTTGGCCCTGATACCTGGCTGTGCAGTATCGGCCGATACCATCTGTTTGAAATTAATGTGTGTGTATATATGAAGAACTGCAGACTACCTGGATGTAAAAGAATCACCATCATGGCTTCATGTCAAGCTGCTGCCTACCTTAGTGAAGCAGGAAAAAGACCAAAACAAAGTGAATCCAGTAGAACTTTTTATTGCCTACCTGGAATGGGTGACAATAGTTGAAGAAACTTTTGGATCTCAAAATGGTATCAGTGCCCTATTAGTTGGTACTCACCGATACCGATAACACCATTTTAGTGCTGGATCGGGGCACCGTCTGATACTGGTATCAGCATTGGTGCAACACTAATTACTAGGAGAATAGAGATAGAATGAAGCAGAATGATGAAGAAGGGTTCCCTATGTCCTCCAGCAGTCTAAGCCTATAGCAGCAGAACTATAGAGATATTCTATACTATTCTATACAATTTTTTTTAACGCACACATTTGTGAATGCCACTCGTAAATTTCTGCACCCATACATTCGTTTAAACTCCTACATTTATGATCTGTAACCGTAAATTTAGGATTCATAATCGTACATTTTTATTGTAAATTTGTAATCATTACCCATAAATTAAATGAATTCACATAAGATTTGTGATTTGTATAACACATTTGTTAATTTTACTTGATCTGTTCACTTACATTTTAGAATATTACTTGTGTGTTTTAGTGTTGCACCGATGCCATTTTTTGGCCCTGATACCTGGCTGTGCAGAATCGTCCAATACCGATACCATTGTTAAGTGAATCCAATAGAACTTTTTATTGCCTACCTGGAATGGGTGACAATAGTTGAAGAAACTTTTGGATCTCAAAATGGTATCGGTGCCCTATTAGTTGGTACTCACCGATACCGATACCACCATTTTAGTGCTGGATCGGGGCCCCGCCCCATACTGGTATCGGTGCAACACTATTTTTATAACGCACACAATTGTGACTGCTACTCATAAGTTTGAGTACTCTTACATTAATTTACACAAATTTGATCTGTAATTGTAAATTTTAGATTTATAATCATTCATTTGTAATTGTAAATTTGGGATCATTACCCATACCATGATTTGTACTTGCTAATTTGTAATCTGTACTCATGAATTTGTGATAAATTCACGTAAAAATTTGTGATTTGTAATTCAAATTCATCATCAGGTAACTTAAATTTTTGAACATTACTTGTGTGATTTTCTTACGCACACTTTTGTGAATGCCACTCGTAAATGTCTGCACCCATACATTCGTTTAAACTCCTACATTTTTGATCTGTAATCGTAAATTTAACATTCATAATCGTACATTTTTATTGTAAATTTGTGATCATTACCCATAAATCTGTGATTTATACTTCTGTTGTTGCAAAGCTGTGATTTCTCACAGATGATTTCACGTTGACAAGAAAATAATACAAACCTAAAATTCATTCAAGTTCATTGAATTACATTTCGACATTCAGACACCCACCCATGTCTTTGAATTGACAGTTCTTACTCCATATCTTAGCTATAATTATGTTTTTATATTTGCTGGCAACTTGCAAAATATGAAAACATTTTAATAACCTGAGCCTTAAACTAATCAATTAGTCATTACATTTCCTTGTTACCATAAATGAAACTTGTATGTTGCATTAATGTTCTGCATTAATTAAAAAATGTCAAATCTAATCATATGAGTTTTTATAGCTGTTAATCCTGGATTAAAATGCTTTGAGCTTCAAATCCAGGACTTTCTCATAATGGAGCAGAAAAAGCCCAAAATAAAACGGTTTGACTTCTGCTGTCTATCTGTGCAGCGGCTGATTTAGTCCCTGATAAACAGGCGGTGGGAGGTGAGACAGTGGCCCTGGATGTTGAGTCCACAGGGATTTCCACGTTATCATTACAGCAGATTAACTCCCACTCAGCTGCTCACATGTGCATTCAGCTAATCACTGCCTCAGTGTCCAGGAGAAGTTGGAGATCCTTTCCTGAGGTGCTGTTATATAAACCGAAACGTTCTTAAAAGTAGAATAATTAATAAGTTGTTGTTTCTGCTCATTTTTAGCAGAAATGAAAAATTCAATAGCACTATTAGGTAAATATTAAACTAAAGACTGTTGGGAGCTGGAGAAGTTCCACCTTTCTCCAGCAGAGTCCGCCGTGGATCCTCCTGAGTGAGCCTCCTGCACAGCTGCAGCCCATCAGATCATCAGAGGATCCACTACATAAGCTGTCTTCAGACCTTGCCTCAACGCCGCAGTGTTGATCCAGTTGGTCAGCGCCTAAGCCTAGACTCTCAGTGAATCTTTGTGACCTTGAATCCAACCTGGATTCTAACCCTTGTCTCTGTCTTCCAGGAAACCAGTTTGTCCTTTGTGGAGCTCAGGAAGAGCTAAACTGCCTAGCCGACCCTCAGAGCCAAACCTGAAGAACCTCAGAGAACTTCCATGCAGCTCAGGACTAAGAGCTGGAAAACCCAAAGCCAAGGTCTGCTCAAAAATAGAAGTAAGACGCTGAAGCAGCTTGCGGACTCTGCTGATCAACTCCTCTCCAGATCCAACAGTGACCCTCTCAAAGCTATCTACAATGACCCTCAAGGTACAATCAGTAACAATCAAGAAAGCAAGCTCCAAAGTGCAACGCTAACTGAACTGTCTCTTACGCAGACTCCGGTGAACCAGTTTCCAAGCCCGAACCAGAACCAGTCATATCAGTGTGCTTGTGACCAAATAAACTTTTTAAACTTTTACTCCTGTGTCCGTCTAGTGGTGTTCTGCATAATTGGGTCACTCTCCGTGCACCCATCATGACAAAGACAAAAGAAACAAAAGAATAATCCCGACTGATGCGGAATCCATCCTCTCTCTCTAAGGACTGAAACGATTCATCAGAATAATCGTAATCAATCAGTTATTAAAATAGCTATTATTTAATCAAGTAATGGTACACAAACTGTGAAACAAACAATTTACTGAAAGAATAACCTGCTAACAGTTGCATATTAAAAAACTACAAAAAAAATATATATTTTCAATTTAAGGGGTCAGAGGTCATCGTGCGACCATTTCAGATGATGCAACCGACATGCGTTACATAAGCTAGCTCTGTTATTCTTATTTTCTATTCTGTTTGGTGATTTTATTGGTAAATTTCAATAAAATAAAAGGCTAAATCTGAGGAGCAAAGGCTTTGCCTTCTGCAGAAGGTCTCCAATAATGTAAATAAGCATATTGTTCTGACCAGATTTCCTTTAATGAGTGGAAAAATGCATTTTTGCATCTGCGGTGTGGTGAGGTGTTATCCGGTCCAGTGCAGTGTGGTCCGGTGAGGTGTGGTCTAGCCCGGTGCAGTGTGGTGTGCCCCGGTGTAGTGTTTTGTTGTCCGGTGCAGTGTGGTGTTCCCCGGTCTAGTGTTTTGTGGTCTGGTGCAGTGTGGTGTGCCCCGGTCTAGTGTTTTGTTGTCCGGTGCAGTGTGGTGTGCCCTGGTCTAGTGTTTTGTTGTCCGGTGCAGTGTGCTGTGCCCCAGTCTAGTGTTTTGTTGTCCGGTGCAGTGTGGTGTGCCCTGGTCTAGTGTTTTGTTTTCCGCTGCAGTGTGGTGCGCCCCGGTCTAGTTTTTTTGTTGTCCGGTGCAGTGTGGTGCGCCCCGGTCTAGTGTTTTGTTGTCCGGTGCAGTGTGCTGTGCCCCAGTCTAGTGTTTTGTTGTCCGGTGCAGTGTGGTGTGCCCTGGTCTAGTGTTTTGTTGTCCGCTGCAGTGTGGTGCGCCCCGGTCTAGTGTTTTGTTGTCCAGTGCAGTGTGGTGTGCCCTGGTCTAGTGTTTTGTTGTCCGCTGCAGTGTGGTGTGCCCTGGTCTAGTGTTTTGTTGTCCACTGCAGTGTGGTGTGCCCCGGTCTAGTGTTTTGTTGTCCGGTGCAGTGTGCTGTGCCCTGGTCTAGTGTTTTGTTGTCCGCTGCAGTGTGGTGTGCCCCGGTCTAGTGTTTTGTTGTCCAGTGCAGTGTGGTGTGCCCTGGTCTAGTGTTTTGTTGTCCAGTGCAGTGTGGTGTGCCCTGGTCTAGTGTTTTGTTGTCCGCTGCAGTGTGGTGCGCCCCGGTCTAGTGTTTTGTTGTCCAGTGCAGTGTGGTGTGCCCTGGTCTAGTGTTTTGTTGTCCGCTGCAGTGTGGTGTGCCCCGGTCTAGTGTTTTGTTGTCCGGTGCAGTGTGCTGTGCCCAAGTCTAGTGTTTTGTTCTCCGGTGCAGTGTGGTGTGCCCTGGTCTAGTGTTTTGTTGTCCGCTGCAGTGTGGTGCGCCCCGGTCTAGTGTTTTGTTGTCCAGTGCAGTGTGGTGTGCCCTGGTCTAGTGTTTTGTTGTCCGCTGCAGTGTGGTGCGCCCCGGTCTAGTGTTTTGTTGTCCGGTGCAGTGTGCTGTGCCCCGGTCTAGTGTTTTGTTGTCCGGTGCAGTGTGCTGTGCCCCGGTCTAGTGTTTTGTTGTCCGGTGCAGTGTGGTGTGCCCTGGTCTAGTGTTTTGTTGTCCGGTGCAGTGTGGTGTGCCCTGGTCTAGTGTTTTGTTGTCCGCTGCAGTGTGGTGCGCCCCGGTCTAGTGTTTTGTTGTCCGGTGCTGTGTGCTGTGCCCCGGTCTAGTGTTTTGTTGTCCGGTGCAGTGTGCTGTGCCCCGGTCTAGTGTTTTGTTGTCCGGTGCAGTGTGGTGTGCCCTGGTCTAGTGTTTTGTTGTCCGGTGCAGTGTGGTGTGCCCCGGTCTAGTGTTTTGTTGTCCGGTGCAGTGTGGTGTGCCCCGGTCTAGTGTTTTGTTGTCCGGTGCAGTGTGGTGCGCCCCGGTCTAGTGTTTTGTTGTCCGGTGCAGTGTGGTGTGCTCTGGTCTAGTGTTTTGTTGTCCGGTGCAGTGTGGTGTGCCCCAGTCTAGTGTTTTGTTGTCCGGTGCAGTGTGGTGTGCCCCGGTCTAGTGTTTTGTTGTCCGGTGCAGTGTGGTGTGCCCCAGTCTAGTGTTTTGTTGTCCGGTGCAGTGTGGTGTGCCCTGGTCTAGTGTTTTGTTGTCCGCTGCAGTGTGGTGCGCCCCGGTCTAGTGTTTTGTTGTCCAGTGCAGTGTGGTGTGCCCTGGTCTAGTGTTTTGTTGTCCGCTGCAGTGTGGTGTGCCCTGGTCTAGTGTTTTGTTGTCCGCTGCAGTGTGGTGCGCCCCGGTCTAGTGTTTTGTTGTCCGGTGCAGTGTGCTGTGCCCAAGTCTAGTGTTTTGTTCTCCGGTGCAGTGTGGTGTGCCCTGGTCTAGTGTTTTGTTGTCCGCTGCAGTGTGGTGCGCCCCGGTCTAGTGTTTTGTTGTCCAGTGCAGTGTGGTGTGCCCTGGTCTAGTGTTTTGTTGTCCGCTGCAGTGTGGTGCGCCCCGGTCTAGTGTTTTGTTGTCCGGTGCAGTGTGCTGTGCCCCGGTCTAGTGTTTTGTTGTCCGGTGCAGTGTGCTGTGCCCCGGTCTAGTGTTTTGTTGTCCGGTGCAGTGTGCTGTGCCCCGGTCTAGTTTTTTGTTGTCCGGTGCAGTGTGGTGTGCCCTGGTCTAGTGTTTTGTTGTCCGGTGCAGTGTGGTGTGCCCTGGTCTAGTGTTTTGTTGTCCGCTGCAGTGTGGTGCGCCCCGGTCTAGTGTTTTGTTGTCCGGTGCAGTGTGCTGTGCCCCGGTCTAGTGTTTTGTTGTCCGGTGCAGTGTGCTGTGCCCCGGTCTAGTGTTTTGTTGTCCGGTGCAGTGTGGTGTGCCCTGGTCTAGTGTTTTGTTGTCCGGTGCAGTGTGGTGTGCCCCGGTCTAGTGTTTTGTTGTCCGGTGCAGTGTGGTGTGCCCCGGTCTAGTGTTTTGTTGTCCGGTGCAGTGTGGTGCGCCCCGGTCTAGTGTTTTGTTGTCCGGTGCAGTGTGGTGTGCTCTGGTCTAGTGTTTTGTTGTCCGGTGCAGTGTGGTGTGCCCCAGTCTAGTGTTTTGTTGTCCGGTGCAGTGTGGTGTGCCCCGGTCTAGTGTTTTGTTGTCCGGTGCAGTGTGGTGTGCCCCAGTCTAGTGTTTTGTTGTCCGGTGCAGTGTGGTGTGCCCCGGTCTAGTGTTTTGTTGTCCGGTGCAGTGTGGTGTGCCCCGGTCTAGTGTTTTGTTGTCTGGTGCAGTGTGTTGTGCCCCAGTCTAGTGTTTTGTTGTCCGGTGCAGTGTGGTGTGCCCCGGTCTAGTGTTTTGTTGTGCTGGTGCAGTGTGGTGTGCCCCGGTCTAGTGTTTTGTTGTCCGGTGCAGTGTGGTGCGCCCCGGTCTATTGTTTTGTTGTCCGGTGCAGTGTGGTGCGCCCCGGTCTAGTGTTTTGTTGTCCGGTGCAGTGTAGTGTGCCACGGTCTAGTGTTTTGTTGTCCGGTGCAGTGTGCTGTGCCCCGGTCTAGTGTTTTGTTGTCCGGTGCAGTGTGGTGTGCCCCGGTCTAGTGTTTTGTTGTCTGGTGCAGTGTGGTGTGCCCCTGTCTAGTGTTTTGTTGTCCGGTGCAGTGTGGTGCGCCCCGGTCTAGTGTTTTGTTGTCCGGTGCAGTGTGGTGTGCCCCGGTCTAGTGTTTTGTTGTCCAGTGCAGTGTGGTGTGCCCCGGTCTAGTGTTTTGTTGTCCGGTGCAGTGTGGTGTGCCCCGGTCTAGTGTTTTGTTGTCTGGTGCAGTGTGTTGTGCCCCGGTCTAGTGTTTTGTTGTCCAGTGCAGTGTGGTGCGCCCCGGTCTAGTGTTTTGTTGTCCGGTGCAGTGTGGTGTGCCCCGGTCTAGTGTTTTGTTGTCCGGTGCAGTGTGGTGCGCCCCCGTCTAGTGTTTTGTTGTCCGGTGCAGTGTGGTGCGCCCCGGTCTAGTGTTTTGTTGTCCGGTGCAGTGTGGTGCGCCCCGGTCTAGTGTTTTGTTGTCCAGTGCAGTGTGGTGTGCCCCGGTCTAGTGTTTTGTTGTCCGGTGCAGTGTGGTGTGCCCCGGTCTAGTGTTTTGTTGTCCGGTGCAGTGTGGTGCGCCTCGGTCTAGTGTTTTGTTGTCCGGTGCAGTGTGGTGTGCCCTGGTCTAGTGTTTTGTGGTCCGGTCTAGTGTTTTGTTGTCCGGTGCAGTGTGGTGCGCCCCGGTCTAGTGTTTTGTTGTCCGGTGCAGTGTGGTGTGCCCTGGTCTAGTGTTTTGTTGTCCGGTCTAGTGTTTTGTTGTCCGGTGCAGTGTGGTGTGCCCCGGTCTAGTGTTTTGTTGTCCGGTGCAGTGTGGTGTGCCCCGGTCTAGTGTTTTGTTGTCCGGTGCAGTGTGGTGCGCCTCGGTCTAGTGTTTTGTTGTCCGGTGCAGTGTGGTGTGCCCTGGTCTAGTGTTTTGTGGTCCGGTTTAGTGTTTTGTTGTCCGGTGCAGTGTGGTGCGCCCCGGTCTAGTGTTTTGTTGTCCGGTGCAGTGTGGTGTGCCCTGGTCTAGTGTTTTGTTGTCCGGTCTAGTGTTTTGTTGTCCGGTGCAGTGTGGTGTGCCCCGGTCTAGTGTTTTGTTGTCCGGTGCAGTGTGGTGTGCCCTGGTCTAGTGTTTTGTTGTCCGGTGCAGTGTGGTGCGCCCCGGTCTAGTGTTTTGTTGTCCGGTGCAGTGTGGTGTGCCCTGGTCTAGTGTTTTGTTGTCTGGTCTAGTGTTTTGTTGTCCGGTGCAGTGTGGTGTGCCCCGGTCTAGTGTTTTGTTGTCCGGTGCAGTGTGGTGTGCCCTGGTCTAGTGTTTTGTTGTCCGGTGCAGTGTGCTGTGCCCTGGTCTAGTGTTTTGTTGTCCGGTGCAGTTTGGTGTGCCCCGGTCTATTGTTTTGTTGTCCGGTGCAGTGTGGTGTGCCCCGGTCTAGTGTTTTGTTGTCCGGTGCAGTGTGGTGTGCCCCGGTCTAGTGTTTTGTTGTCCGGTGCAGTGTGGTGTGCTCCGGTCTAGTGTTTTGTTGTCTGGTGCAGTGTGTTGTGCCCCGGTCTAGTGTTTTGTTGTGCTGGTGCAGTGTGGTGTGCCCCGGTCTAGTGTTTTGTTGTCCGGTGCAGTGTGGTGCGCCCCGGTCTAGTGTTTTGTTGTCCGGTGCAGTGTGGTATGCCCCGGTCTAGTGTTTTGTTGTCCAGTGCAGTGTGTTGTGCCCCGGTCTAGTGTTTTGTTGTCCGGTGTAGTGTGGTGCGCCCCGGTCTAGTGTTTTGTTGTCCGGTGCAGTGTGGTGCGCCCCGGTCTAGTGTTTTGTTGTCCAGTGCAGTGTGGTGTGCCCTGGTCTAGTGTTTTGTTGTCCGCTGCAGTGTGGTGTGCCCTGGTCTAGTGTTTTGTTGTCCGATGCAGTGTGGTGCGCCCCGGTCTAGTGTTTTGTTGTCCGGTGCAGTGTGCTGTGCCCAAGTCTAGTGTTTTGTTCTCCGGTGCAGTGTGGTGTTCCCTGGTCTAGTGTTTTGTTGTCCGCTGCAGTGTGGTGCGCCCCGGTCTAGTGTTTTGTTGTCCAGTGCAGTGTGGTGTGCCCTGGTCTAGTGTTTTGTTGTCCGCTGCAGTGTGGTGCGCCCCGGTCTAGTGTTTTGTTGTCCGGTGCAGTGTGCTTTGCCCCGGTCTAGTGTTTTGTTGTCCGGTGCAGTGTGCTGTGCCCCGGTCTAGTGTTTTGTTGTCCGGTGCAGTGTGGTGTGCCCTGGTCTAGTGTTTTGTTGTCCGGTGCAGTGTGGTGTGCCCTGGTCTAGTGTTTTGTTGTCCGCTGCAGTGTGGTGCGCCCCGGTCTAGTGTTTTGTTGTCCGGTGCAGTGTGCTGTGCCCCGGTCTAGTGTTTTGTTGTCCGGTGCAGTGTGCTGTGCCCCGGTCTAGTGTTTTGTTGTCCGGTGCAGTGTGGTGTGCCCTGGTCTAGTGTTTTGTTGTCCGGTGCAGTGTGGTGTGCCCCGGTCTAGTGTTTTGTTGTCCGGTGCAGTGTGGTGTGCCCCGGTCTAGTGTTTTGTTGTCCGGTGCAGTGTGGTGCGCCCCGGTCTAGTGTTTTGTTGTCCGGTGCAGTGTGGTGTGCTCTGGTCTAGTGTTTTGTTGTCCGGTGCAATGTGGTGTGCCCCAGTCTAGTGTTTTGTTGTCCGGTGCAGTGTGGTGTGCCCCGGTCTAATGTTTTGTTGTCCGGTGCAGTGTGGTGTGCCCCAGTCTAGTGTTTTGTTGTCCGGTGCAGTGTGGTGTGCCCTGGTCTAGTGTTTTGTTGTCCGCTGCAGTGTGGTGCGCCCCGGTCTAGTGTTTTGTTGTCCAGTGCAGTGTGGTGTGCCCTGGTCTAGTGTTTTGTTGTCCGCTGCAGTGTGGTGTGCCCTGGTCTAGTGTTTTGTTGTCCGCTGCAGTGTGGTGCGCCCCGGTCTAGTGTTTTGTTGTCCGGTGCAGTGTGCTGTGCCCAAGTCTAGTGTTTTGTTCTCCGGTGCAGTGTGGTGTGCCCTGGTCTAGTGTTTTGTTGTCCGCTGCAGTGTGGTGCGCCCCGGTCTAGTGTTTTGTTGTCCAGTGCAGTGTGGTGTGCCCTGGTCTAGTGTTTTGTTGTCCGCTGCAGTGTGGTGCGCCCCGGTCTAGTGTTTTGTTGTCCGGTGCAGTGTGCTGTGCCCCGGTCTAGTGTTTTGTTGTCCGGTGCAGTGTGCTGTGCCCCGGTCTAGTGTTTTGTTGTCCGGTGCAGTGTGGTGTGCCCTGGTCTAGTGTTTTGTTGTCCGGTGCAGTGTGGTGTGCCCTGGTCTAGTGTTTTGTTGTCCGCTGCAGTGTGGTGCGCCCCGGTCTAGTGTTTTGTTGTCCGGTGCAGTGTGCTGTGCCCCGGTCTAGTGTTTTGTTGTCCGGCTGCAGTGTGCTGTGCCCCGGTCTAGTGTTTTGTTGTCCGGTGCAGTGTGGTGTGCCCTGGTCTAGTGTTTTGTTGTCCGGTGCAGTGTGGTGTGCCCCGGTCTAGTGTTTTGTTGTCCGATGCAGTGTGGTGTGCCCCGGTCTAGTGTTTTGTTGTCCGGTGCAGTGTGGTGCGCCCCGGTCTAGTGTTTTGTTGTCCGGTGCAGTGTGGTGTGCTCTGGTCTAGTGTTTTGTTGTCCGGTGCAGTGTGGTGTGCCCCAGTCTAGTGTTTTGTTGTCCGGTGCAGTGTGGTGTGCCCCGGTCTAGTGTTTTGTTGTCCGGTGCAGTGTGGTGTGCCCCAGTCTAGTGTTTTGTTGTCCGGTGCAGTGTGGTGTGCCCCGGTCTAGTGTTTTGTTGTCCGGTGCAGTGTGGTGTGCCCCGGTCTAGTGTTTTGTTGTCTGGTGCAGTGTGTTGTGCCCCAGTCTAGTGTTTTGTTGTCCGGTGCAGTGTGGTGTGCCCCGGTCTAGTGTTTTGTTGTGCTGGTGCAGTGTGGTGTGCCCCGGTCTAGTGTTTTGTTGTCCGGTGCAGTGTGGTGCGCCCCGGTCTATTGTTTTGTTGTCCGGTGCAGTGTGGTGCGCCCCGGTCTAGTGTTTTGTTGTCCGGTGCAGTGTAGTGTGCCACGGTCTAGTGTTTTGTTGTCCGGTGCAGTGTGCTGTGCCCCGGTCTAGTGTTTTGTTGTCCGGTGCAGTGTGGTGTGCCCCGGTCTAGTGTTTTGTTGTCTGGTGCAGTGTGGTGTGCCCCTGTCTAGTGTTTTGTTGTCCGGTGCAGTGTGGTGCGCCCCGGTCTAGTGTTTTGTTGTCCGGTGCAGTGTGGTGTGCCCCGGTCTAGTGTTTTGTTGTCCGGTGCAGTGTGGTGTGCCCCGGTCTAGTGTTTTGTTGTCCGGTGCAGTGTGGTGTGCCCCGGTCTAGTGTTTTGTTGTCCGGTGCAGTGTGGTGTGCCCCGGTCTAGTGTTTTGTTGTCTGGTGCAGTGTGTTGTGCCCCGGTCTAGTGTTTTGTTGTCCAGTGCAGTGTGGTGCGCCCCGGTCTAGTGTTTTGTTGTCCGGTGCAGTGTGGTGTGCCCCGGTCTAGTGTTTTGTTGTCCGGTGCAGTGTGGTGCGCCCCCGTCTAGTGTTTTGTTGTCCGGTGCAGTGTGGTGCGCCCCGGTCTAGTGTTTTGTTGTCCGGTGCAGTGTGGTGCGCCCCGGTCTAGTGTTTTGTTGTCCAGTGCAGTGTGGTGTGCCCCGGTCTAGTGTTTTGTTGTCCGGTGCAGTGTGGTGTGCCCCGGTCTAGTGTTTTGTTGTCCGGTGCAGTGTGGTGCGCCTCGGTCTAGTGTTTTGTTGTCCGGTGCAGTGTGGTGTGCCCTGGTCTAGTGTTTTGTGGTCCGGTCTAGTGTTTTGTTGTCCGGTGCAGTGTGGTGCGCCCCGGTCTAGTGTTTTGTTGTCCGGTGCAGTGTGGTGTGCCCTGGTCTAGTGTTTTGTTGTCCGGTCTAGTGTTTTGTTGTCCGGTGCAGTGTGGTGTGCCCCGGTCTAGTGTTTTGTTGTCCGGTGCAGTGTGGTGTGCCCTGGTCTAGTGTTTTGTTGTCCGGTGCAGTGTGGTGCGCCCCGGTCTAGTGTTTTGTTGTCCGGTGCAGTGTGGTGTGCCCTGGTCTAGTGTTTTGTTGTCTGGTCTAGTGTTTTGTTGTCCGGTGCAGTGTGGTGTGCCCCGGTCTAGTGTTTTGTTGTCCGGTGCAGTGTGGTGTGCCCTGGTCTAGTGTTTTGTTGTCCGGTGCAGTGTGCTGTGCCCTGGTCTAGTGTTTTGTTGTCCGGTGCAGTTTGGTGTGCCCCGGTCTATTGTTTTGTTGTCCGGTGCAGTGTGGTGTGCCCCGGTCTAGTGTTTTGTTGTCCGGTGCAGTGTGGTGTGCCCCTGGTCTAGTGTTTTGTTGTCCGGTGCAGTGTGGTGTGCTCCGGTCTAGTGTTTTGTTGTCTGGTGCAGTGTGTTGTGCCCCGGTCTAGTGTTTTGTTGTCCGGTGCAGTGTGGTGCGCCTCGGTCTAGTGTTTTGTTGTCCGGTGCAGTGTGGTGTGCCCTGGTCTAGTGTTTTGTGGTCCGGTCTAGTGTTTTGTTGTCCGGTGCAGTGTGGTGCGCCCCGGTCTAGTGTTTTGTTGTCCGGTGCAGTGTGGTGTGCCCTGGTCTAGTGTTTTGTTGTCCGGTCTAGTGTTTTGTTGTCCGGTGCAGTGTGGTGTGCCCCGGTCTAGTGTTTTGTTGTCCGGTGCAGTGTGGTGTGCCCTGGTCTAGTGTTTTGTTGTCCGGTGCAGTGTGGTGCGCCCCGGTCTAGTGTTTTGTTGTCCGGTGCAGTGTGGTGTGCCCTGGTCTAGTGTTTTGTTGTCTGGTCTAGTGTTTTGTTGTCCGGTGCAGTGTGGTGTGCCCCGGTCTAGTGTTTTGTTGTCCGGTGCAGTGTGGTGTGCCCTGGTCTAGTGTTTTGTTGTCCGGTGCAGTGTGCTGTGCCCTGGTCTAGTGTTTTGTTGTCCGGTGCAGTTTGGTGTGCCCCGGTCTATTGTTTTGTTGTCCGGTGCAGTGTGGTGTGCCCCGGTCTAGTGTTTTGTTGTCCGGTGCAGTGTGGTGTGCCCCGGTCTAGTGTTTTGTTGTCCGGTGCAGTGTGGTGTGCTCCGGTCTAGTGTTTTGTTGTCTGGTGCAGTGTGTTGTGCCCCGGTCTAGTGTTTTGTTGTCCGGTGCAGTGTGGTGTGCCCCGGTCTAGTGTTTTGTTGTCCGGTGCAGTGTGGTGTGCCCCGGTCTAGTGTTTTGTTGTCCGGTGCAGTGTGGTGTGCCCCGGTCTAGTGTTTTGTTGTCCGGTGCAGTGTGGTGTGCCCCGGTCTAGTGTTTTGTTGTCCGGTCTAGTGTTTTGTTGTCCGGTGCAGTGTGGTGTGCTCCGGTCTAGTGTTTTCTTGTCCGGTGCAGTGTGGTGCAGTCCAGTGCTCTGTGGTCTGGCCCAGTCCAGTGTTGTGGTCCGGCTCTGTGTGCGGTGTAGCCTGATGTGGTGTGGTCAGATGCAGTCCTGTGCGGTGTAGCCTGGTGTGGTGTGGTCAGATGCAGTCCTGTGCGGTGTAGTCGGGTGTGGTGTGGTCAGATGCACACCGGGGTGGTCCAGTGTGGTTTGTTGTGTTGTGATGTGGTGTGGTATAATCACTGAGGCCACACAGATCAACAGAAAGGACTTTTAGTTGGAGGTTGCAGCAGCCTGATGTCAATGGGTGGGGAACACATGAGCCAAGCCGGGAAAAAGAACAGAGAAGCTATTGGAGGACATCTATACACCACACACATTCATGAAAACCTGCTCTGTTCTCAGTCATTTTTTCAAAAATATTTAATCATTTATTGCTGGTATACTGCAGATCCACCCTGAACTGGTTTGGCAAAGATCAGCCCCCCCCCCAAGGAAACATTGGTCCCTGCTTGCCCCCCCATGAACATTTTCTGGCTCCATCACTGACTGGGAACAGTGTGAACCAACATGAGTCAACGCTGGTAGCTCTGATTAACCCAAAGCTCTGCTGAGACCAGAATGGGTCAGAACCAGTACCTTCATTTGGAGAAGTTCTGAAGAAGTCTGGGTCTGTGCTGCAGGGGTAAACATAAATCATGGCTACCTGAGCCCTGCACCTGCAGCAGCGCCCTCATGGAGGGCAGCTGGTCAGCGAAGAGAGCAGAGCCTCCATCCTCCATGTTTTCCAGTAGCCTTTCCCCCCTGCATGTCTTTAAAACATGCTGGCTCTGCAGCGTTAGCAGCTGAAAACAAACTTGGCTTCCTATTTAGTTCCGATAAAGCATATCTGGGTGGATCCTGCAGCTCAGCAGCTGCTGTTGAGGATTTTCTTTAGCATCAAAGCTGCACTGCTTCCCCCTGAACTCTGACTGGAAGAGTTTTATATTCTTGATGAAATATTTTCACCTTGCACATCTTTTTTTCAGATATCATTTAGCTGTGCGAACTCTTTAGCGGACCTTCTTTCAGAGCAGCATTCTAACACGGCATAAAGCCCCACAGCTCCTGTCAATCCATCTGTCCGTCTCTTTCTTTCCTCACTGCCGTCTCCATTTCTCCCTCAGTCTCTCTTTCATTCCCTCTTTGTGTTCTTATCTGATGAAGTGAATAATTCATGTCTATTCTTCAAGGAGGCTCTCAGTTCTACCTCCTGGTGTTTTCTTTTAAACTGCAGCAGGTACAGGTGTGTGAGAGTCTGAAAAGGTCGAATTACAGATTCCAGTGCTTTTTATTTGACTCATCTGCTCAGACAGTCTCACTCTGATGGACACGGTTTGCAGAACATAAAACATCTCAAAGGCTAAAGTCTTCAAATAATCCCAAAGTCAGCATCACTTTGTTGTCCTTTTTAACGAGAAGGAAGTTAAAGACTTTACCTCCTTGGTCAGTTTGTGTCACAGACTGAATAACAGACAGAAGATACAGAATCTCACTGATTAACAAGGCATAAAAATATGATCTGAGTGGAAAAAAATCCATGTGTTTATCTGGCAAAAATGTATGTCCTTGATGAACTGAAGTGTTTTTTCTTGGGAATAAGAAAATGTTTGTGTTTGAGAAAGTTCTTTGTGTAGGGGTGGGTTAGTTCCAAAGGAGAGTGTTTGTATTGGGAATTGCTGTATAGATGTATGTACTGAGCTTTGCCCAATCAGAGCTCTATCTCTCCGTTAAATTAATTTGAACCTTTTTTCTTGCAAGAAATGAAGCTAAGGCGGATATTCAACTGAAGAAACTCTGATTACTTCCATTCAATCTGAGGCTGATCCGCCTCCGATGCAGCCAATCCGCTTCAAGCTACATCTCATCGATGCCCAATCATCTTCCAGCAATCACCTTAAAAGCCACTCCAAATCATCTCTAGGCCTGCTCTTCAACAAGTGCAAGAACCGTCGCTCCTATGTCGGACTTTGATTCAGACAACCCACCTCCATCCCCTTCTCCACCATCGTAGTAAGTCCATCCGACTCCAGTGTGTACTCCCTCCAGACTTTCATGGAGTTCCCTGTCACTTTAAACGGTCCGGCAGAAGACCGCCATGTTGAGCCTGGTTCTGCCAGAGATTTCTTCCCAAAGGGGAGTTTTTTCTCTCCACAGGCGCTTCATGCTTGCTCTTCATGGACAGTTCATGGACAGTTTATGCAACTTCGTTCATTCAGTGACATCTAACTCAAGCATCACCCCGTATACCAGCCTCTATGGATTAACCAAACTTCATCTATCTAAACTCCACCACCAGCTTCAGGCCCGGGGGAATATCCTTATTCTCATACCTCAATTTATCTGCATTAAAGTATAAATCAGCGTTTATGTTTCCTGCCGAGGCCTGAGTGCCAAATTTCAAACTATTGTATCAATAAAACTCTTCTAATTGCAGCTTTCTCTCTGTGTGAGTTTTTCAGATTGAAATGCTTCTGTCTCAACTTCACAACATCCTCCATCAATGGTAATTTAGTGGGTCGACTCGGCTCTGATCCCACAGCATGCCGATCAGAGCCGAGGAGATTTTAACGTGGGTCACTTACCGAGTTGTTTGACCCGAGTAGACACGCGTCATTAAGCTGTTCCCACTGTCACTAAAAGCCCATTGTTCCCAAGTTTAAACGAGTTTATCAGCCAGTGGGAAAGGAGTATGACACAGTTTTTTTTTTTTTTTAACAATGAACTAAAGCTTTTGCTTTTTTCATTAATCGTGTTGAAGCCATCTTTGCAGAGCACCTGTAACTCGCTCACTAACAGCACGCGAAAAGAAAAAATTTATATGCAATGCAGAACCTCTTATTTACCCTGGGAAAAATAGAAAGCTAGATACAGTAGTAGCCGTTTAAAAATTCCCCACTTTCCTTAATGGGCCCTTGGTTGGTTCTTGGCTGGTTCTTGGCTGGTCCCCTAAAATTCCTTTTTAAAAATCTAAAATATTCTTTCTGTCATGTTTTGTGGACATTAAGATCTAAAGAGAAGCGCCATCTCCTGGTCAGACCCTGTATTTCAGTGAAAGGGTGGAGTCAGAGTAAAAAAATATGCAAGAGGGGGGGTCACTGCAGTAGCCTCATGAGACCATCCTGATCTCGCGAGCTTTCAAGGTTTCACTCGCAGATCAGTCTGGAGACTCTCCGTTGAAGAAGATTTGGAGCCGTTCACCAAACGAACGTCCAATCAGCGTTGGCTTTGAGGCGGGTTGAGGTGTGACGCAACGAGAAGCGCGACAGTTCAGTCTAAAGAACATGGCGGCTTCAGCCGATGAAACTAGCGTTAGCGTGGCTATCGAGCAAGTTTTATGGGAATTACAGAGTATTTCTTCACTGAAAGAAGAGCAAAACACTGCTCTGGAGGCTTTTCTCAGAGGAAAAGATGTTTTTGCTCTTCTCCCGACTGGTTTCGGCAAGAGTTTGATCTATCAATTGGCTCCTCTTCGTCGTCGCTCTGTTAGTACGTCATATGCTTCGTTGATCTGATTGGTTTATTTGGCCCGTCTATCACCAACATAGGCCAATCAGCTAACCAGTATTTTCACCCCTTCCCAAAATTACTTCAACGGATGGATATGCGGAGCAAATCCATCTGGCAGAGTCAGGTTATCACTGCAGTGGCTGGAAGTTGGAGGGGATTTTGCTGCCATTCGGCTGGCTATAGACTGGCAAAGGGCCATTTTGAATGGCTGCTAATGTATGACATTTTATGTTAAATTAAGGAGGTAAGTGAGACACTTTGCCAATGCAACAAGACATTTTAATTTGAAATAACAAAAAACAATTGCATTGTCAAATTTGAAGTACATTTTACCAAATTATTTTATTGTAAGATCAAAAATACTAATTTCATTGGCAAATCGCCTGAAATTAAGGGTTAATACATTTAATTTACGAAATCTTGACTTATTTCGAGATGGTTTGGGAATGTAGGCCTGATATTCAGTAGATATCTTCTCTTTGCTGAAGTTATAGTTTAATACGTCCATAAAAAGTCTGTGCCTGTTGGCCAGAGGCGGCCGAGGGAAACAGCAGTGAAGGTTATCCTGGAACGACTGCGAAGCAGATGTTATTTGGTGCCAAGAAAGGATTTATGGCTGTTTGATAATTTAGCAAAATGTCATCACAGCGTTTTTTTCTGCTTTGCTGCATCTCGTGGCTGATCTCCCCTGCAGTTCCTCGCTCACTTCAAAAGAGTCGTCTCAGCATCCTTAAATGCTTCTGTCCCGAGACGAGTGGAGTTTGTTTCTGTTTCCATCTGCCTCTCTGTCTCCCAGGCACACTTTCACAAATACAGCCGCTGTGTGACTTCAGCAAATGTAATCATCTGCATACATATGGTGCTTCACCAGGAACACCACGCAGCCCACGGCACACATCGAACCTCCTCGTCCACCATGAAAAGGTGGAGCTGAGATTAGAATCTCAGCCGCTCCACACCGTCGATACGGCCTCCAGTAAAAATGAATATTCATCCCAGTTTAGAGCCGGGTCATGAATATTTATAGTGGTTAACACCAGAAATGCAAATGAGCTAGACTACCCAGATGGCTTCAGATCTCAACATAATGATCACACAGACACACAGAGACGCTCACAGAAAACAGAAGCACACACACACACGGTGATGGCCGCCATCCAGAAGGGAAGGATGTCAACATTAGGATAGAAGCAACAGGATTCTGTATCTGGACGATTCTCCACTAAGACCAGTTTTCCTTTGGCAGAAAAAGGAAACAAATGGCTCAGATCTGAATCATCATTGTTGAAAGCAAAGGCGTCTGGCCAATAGAATACATTTTGTAACTAAAATGTAAAATATTTAGAAATATATCAATATCTATTTTTAGATTAACATTTAATCTTGAATGACTAGTAAAGCTTTATTCCATTTTTCGTCGGATTGGTGACGTATTTCTGTCCTAGGATGCAAAAATATTTGCCATTGACTCGTTAATAGTTGTCCATGAAGCTCCTCTGTATTTGCTCACCACCTCCTGCCACACTGCAGACACTTTGCGGCTGATTGACAAGTCGAGTTGGCTAACTGCATGCAACGAGGCTAACTGCATGCAGGGAGGCTAACTGCATGCAGGGAGGCTAACTGCATGCAGCGAGGCTGACTGCATGCAACGAGGCTAACTGCATGCAACGAGGCTAACTGCATGCAACGAGGCTAACTGCATGCAGGGAGGCTAACTGCATGCAGGGAGGCTAACTGCATGCAGCGAGGCTGACTGCATGCAACGAGGCTAACTGCATGCAACGAGGCTAACTGCATGCAACGAGGCTAACTGCATGCAACGAGGCTAACTGCATGCAGGGAGGCTAACTGCATGCAGGGAGGCTAACTGCATGCAGCGAGGCTGACTGCATGCAACGAGGCTAACTGCATGCAACGAGGCTAACTGCATGCAGGGAGGCTAACTGCATGCAGGGAGGCTAACTGCATGCAGCGAGGCTAACTGCATGCAACGAGGCTAACTGCATGCAACGAGGCTAACTGCATGCAACGAGGCTAACTGCATGCAACGAGGCTAACTGCATGCAACGAGGCTAACTGCATGCAACGAGGCTAACTGCATGCAACGAGGCTAACTGCATGCAACGAGGCTAACTGCATGCAACGAGGCTAACTGCATGCAGGGAGGCTAACTGCATGCAGGGAGGCTAACTGCATGCAGCGAGGCTGACTGCATGCAACGAGGCTAACTGCATGCAACGAGGCTAACTGCATGCAACGAGGCTAACTGCATGCAGGGAGGCTAACTGCATGCAGGGAGGCTAACTGCATGCAGCGAGGCTGACTGCATGCAACGAGGCTAACTGCATGCAACGAGGCTAACTGCATGCAGGGAGGCTAACTGCATGCAGGGAGGCTAACTGCATGCAACGAGGCTAACTGCATGCAGCGAGGCTAACTGCATGCAATGAGGCTAACTGCATGCAGCGAGGCTAACTGCATGCAGCGAGGCTGACTGCATGCAACGAGGCTAACTACATGCAGGGAGGCTAACTGCATGCAGGGAGGCTAACTGCATGCAGCGAGGCTAACTACAAGCAGGGAGGCTAACTGCATGCAACGAGGCTAACTGCATGCAGGGAGGCTAACTGCATGCAGCGAGGCTAACTACAAGCAGGGAGGCTAACTGCATGCAGCGAGGCTAACTACAAGCAGGGAGGCTAACTGCATGCAGGGAGGCTAACTGCATGCAACGAGGCTAACTGCATGCAACGGGGCTAACTATATGCAGGGAGGCTAACTGCATGCAGGGAGGCTAACTGCATGCAGGGAGGCTAACTGCATGCAGCGAGGATAACTACATGCAACGGGGCTAACTATATGCAGGGAGGCTAACTGCATGCAGGGAGGCTAACTGCATGCAGCGAGGCTAACTGCATGCAACGGGGCTAACTATATGCAGGGAGGCTAACTGCATGCAGGGAGGCTAACTGCATGCAGCTAGGCTAACTGCTTCCCTGCCTCCTTTTTCAAAGGTCAGAATCTGAGCCAGCATGGATGAAGACAGCTAGGACTGATTTAAAGCACTTTGTAGAAAAAGCAAAGAAGAATGAACAATCTGGGATAAACATGGAAAACCATGGAATATAGTCGACTTTTTCTACATGTTTGTTCATTTGCATAGCTGCTCTAAAATAAAAAGGACTGTGACAATATTGGACCATGCAGAAGATTTACCTTCACAGCCTCAGAAGGGCAAGATTTATGTACAAAAAGTAAACCTGGACATAAAAATTATGTTTTGTTTTTATACTGCTAACGGCTTTTTACTGTTAAAGCAGACGAGCTGATGTTAGAGAGATAAACAAGTTATCTGCTGTTAGTGGGACTGCAGTCAGGTTGTTTCAGACAGAGGGAGAAACGCGTAGCAGTCCTTTCACCATTAATGCTTTCAGATGCTGGAGATAATGTCCAAACATCATGCCTGATCCATCCAGTTAAGAGGAATTCATGTCCAGGATGTAGCAGCAGGTGGGGGAGGGGGGACACTGTGACCACTGCAGCGCTGGAAAGTTATTAATAAATAAAAGTAAAAATATCTTAAATTAAAGGTATTTACCCGTAATTAAAGTAGGTAAATGAGATGATTTACCAATGGAATGAGGATTTTTACTCTTAAAATACGATATTTAGGTAAAATTCACTTGACATAAGACAATGACATTACGTTTTTTTATTTTAAATGTAAATTGTCTCTTCTATTGACAAAGTGTCAGTTTTACCTTCTTAACTCAAGAACAAATGCACTTATTTTAAGAAAAAATTTTTCCAGTGTGCCAATGGAATGAGTATTTTCATAATTAGATAATATAATATGCGCTGGAAAGAAGATAATACAATTGTTTTTATTTTACACTGCAAAAACAATATAGAAAAAATAAGTAAAAAACAAATCTTAAATTAAGTGTATTTATCCTTAATTTAATTAGGTAAATAAGATGATTTGCCAATAGAAAGAGTAGTTTTACTCTTAAAATAGGATAATTTGATAATATGCATTTAAAATATGCACTTAGTTTAACTGTAAATTGTCTTGTTCTATTGGCAATTCTTACATTCCTCCTCAATTCAAGAAAAAATTAACTTATTTTAAGAAAAACAGACTTATGTAGAATCATTTTTTTTGCCGTGAACCATCTCTCAACCCTCGGATCACGACGACTTTAAAGTCTATGAATTGAATTAAAGCAAACGTGGGAAGTTAATGCAAACTGCTTTGTTTTGGTTCTATCACCTCTAATTCTACAGCGTCTTTAAGGTTGAACGTTTTTTTAAAGCTTCACAGGAAAAAAGAATTTCGCTCTGGTCTTCCTGTTTTTGTTTCTCCACCAAAGAATCCGCCGTACGGCACTGAGAACCACTGGAATGTCCTCTGAGACAAAGCCTCCCTAACAGGCTTATCTGTGTGTGCTGTCAGTGAGCATGCACGTCGCTGTGAGTGGCGCTCCAGGTGATACATATGACACATCCAATGCAACCGCAGGGATAAACACGCAGCAAAGGATTAAGGCCAACTAGCTTGTTGTCCGTAAGCTCAACATCACCTGAGATCAGCCTGTTTACGGACTTCACTGCAGACTGATTGTTGCCTTTATGCACCTCTATGCTGAAAATCTAACCAAGTTTTAACCCTAAAACAAGCAGAGGTGGATGAAAAAAACTGGAATGGTCTCTGTGACTCCATCATGTTCAGCTCTCCTCTCTGAGGAACGGAAAGAAAGGAGCTAAAAACAATAAAAACTGAAAAAACAATCAGGATTTTTTTTATTTTAACTAAATGTTTGAATACAGAAAATCTATGAGGGATGCAAAGTTGATTAACCTTATTGATCAATTAGCAGTTAATTGATAAGCAGCCATTTTCCTAGAAACCTGAGATTTCTATTTTATGAACAGGGGATCAATATTTGTGGTACCAAAAATAGACCTATTATTTTAATAGTTTATTAAAAAGTGATTAAATAAACAAATACATGTTTTCTTACACATTGAATTTATTTATTTATATGATCTGACAAAACAGCTGTTCAGTGGGGCAGTGGGTAGCACTGCTGCTTTACAGCAAGAAGGCTTTGGGTTCGATTCCCTGAGCAAGTGTGGGTTCTCTCCGGGTACACCGGCTTCCTCCCACAGTACAAAAACATGACCTGTTAGGTTAATTGATTTGTCTAAATTCTCGTTAGGTGTGGTGTGCGAATGGTTGTTTGTCTCTCTGTTGCCCTGCGATGGACTGGAGACCTGTCCTGGGTGGACCCCGCCTCTCGCCCGTAGACTGCTGGAGATGGACACCTCTCGCGACCCCACAAGTGTGTCAGATAAAGGATGGATGGATCTAACAAAACAGGAACCTATCCTGTTCCATCTACCATGCTAACTGCTAGGATGTCTTCTTCTGTCCTGTTCCAATCGTTTAGCATATTGTCCTCCACATTTCTCCTTCTGCTGCTCCTCCATCAGCTAAATGGGCCCATTTAGGAGAACTGAAGAAGTTTATTCTGAATTTTGATTATTTAACAAACCCACAAAAAGTTCATTCTGGATCCTTGGATCCATTAAAAAATGGAAATAATCCGGAACGTACTCTGGATCCAATCTGTTCTAATCTGGCATAGATCCGGTCTGGGATTACTTCTCTTGCTAATGCGAATTCAGCTCTGTCTAAGTATGAAAATTGGTGCCCTCTAGTGGCAGTGTGACATTATAACACTGAAAGATAATACGACTTAAAGGAATAGTACACCCAAAACATGATTAGCCTTCATTTTCTACTCACCCCCATGCTGAACAACACTCTGGAGTACTTTTTTGATATCTCAAATGCATCTGGAGATCTGGGAGGCTTCTTGCTGTCTGCTGACATTCAAATAATGGAGGTCTATGGCGCCCGAGGCAGAGAGGTCCATAAAAGTCCACAAAAAACGTGTCAATATTCCTCCATACTGCTCGTCCAATGTATTCCAAGTGTCCTGAGTGGGTAGCGTCCAGAATTTACTCGAAACAAAGTCATTTAGAATGTTTTTAGAGCATAAACAGTAGTGTATAGGATTTCCTAAAATCGCGTTCACGAGTCTACGGAAACCGCGGCAGACCAAACCAGATGAAAGTGCGCATTCAGCTCGGCAAAGAACTCATGCTCTTCCTCAACACTGAAGTCCTCAGACATTTTTCTTTCGTTGTTTCTTTCTTTGCACAGGTAAACAGCACATTTCTTCTTCTACGATTGCATTATTGGCAGAGCAGACGCTGAATGCGCACTTTCATCTGGTTTGGTCTGCAGCGGTTTCCGTAGACTCGTGAACGCGCTTTCAGGAAATCCTATACACTACTGTTTATGCTCTAAAAACATTCTAAATGATTTCGTTTCGAGTAAATTCTGGACGCTACCCACTCAGGACACTTGGAATACATTGGACGAGCAGTATGGAGGAATATTGACACGTTTTTTGTGGACTTTTATGGACCTTTCTGCCTCGGGCGCCATAGACCTCCATTATTTGAATGTCAGCAGACAGCAAGAAGCCTCCCAGATCTCCAGATGCATTTGAGATATCAAAAAAGTACTCCAGTGTTGTTCAGCATGGGGGTGAGTAGAAAATGAAGGCTAATCATGTTTTGGGTGTACTATTCCTTTAAGTGGAAGTTATCATTTTATCACATCAAAGAATTTTCTAATAAACCATTAATTGCTTACAGTCCCTGAATGCAACACCTGTAAATATTTTATCTATGCATGTAGAGGATGTTAATTCATTCTAAATACCATTTTGTTTCTGTTTCAAAATTATTTTTTGTTTCTAAAAAATATTTTTAATTTAACAAACAGTACAGCCTAAATCCGGTTTCCATAGAAAGACCGGATGTTGATCAGGAAGCTGGAGGAGTCTGCAGACTTCACCTGACAGGAGGAATGATGCGGATTCAGGGAAGGTTAGTCAAACCAAGAACAATCAATCAAAGCTTGGAGCTTCTGCTGCATCGCGGCGCAGCGACGAAAGCAGCTGCGGCATCTGATTTGTTTTATTGTGCAGTCAGAATAAGGTCGAGCTGAGAGACAAGTAGGTCACAGGCTGTGACTCGCAGATGATACCTGGAAGTCATCTGACCCCCCATAACACATGGGGGGGGGTGGAGCACAGCTGCATTCACTCATTCACAATGGATAGATGAAAACGTGACTGCTTCACTGTGTTCAATTATCCCATTTTATTAACATTTCCTCTTTTATTTTTGATTGAATTTATTCAATGCTAAAATATCTCTCTCTCTCTCTACAGAATTACGAATCCAGGAATAATAAACGAATACTGTGAACCGATATTTTTGACCCCGGTAGACGCCTGTCAGTGAGCTGTTCCCACTGCCATTGAGTTTAAACCGGTTTATCAGCCAGTGGGAAAGGGGGATTGGTGACACTTATCCTGCATGTTTTATGTGATCAACAGGCTTCTGCAGCACCTAAACGCTAAAACCTGCCTTTAGCTGACAGAGCGACCCACTTAGAGCAGTAATTATCCTAAGATAGTAAAAAATATAAAAACATTTTGCATTTAAGATAAAATAAATGTTCTGTCAATCTGCTCTGTCCAGAACTCCTCTGGTTGTAAGTCTGTAAAAAAATCTACTTTAAGGAAGCTTTGTCTCTCCGATTGTTAATCGAAAAATAATCAACAGATGAATCGATGTGTAAAGTACAGTAATTGCCAGTTGAAGCCCTTATCTCGATATCAATATAAGAAATTCATCCATTAAATAATCTAATCACTGTGACCAAAGTACCTATTTCCATCCTTAAACCATTAAAGCCTGCTAGGCTACATCCCATAAAACATTAATAACCACTTGACTGGGAGAACGGATTGGTTTCCAGTCCTTCCATTATTTTGCTTATCTGATGTCATCATCGTTATGCTCAGAGGGAAAGATGATCGCATCCTGTTTTCTCTATCTGAGCTGTGTGGTTCTTTAGCTGAAGGCATGCAAACAGTTGGTCCTGCAGGTTTTCATTGTTTCTCAGCTTCAGCTCTGCTGATTCTGATGATTCTGATTCTGATGACAAAAACCTGCAGGACAGCGGCCCTCTAGGCAGGCAGGTTTTTAAAAGCTGAATTCTGAAATTCTTCGTCAAAAATGTGAACATTCTGGTCCTCCAAAGAATGTCCTTTGTCCATCAGGTGTAGATGTAGGGCAGAGCATTCCTCACTGCATTGACCTGCAGACACTCTGCTCTGATTAGGTCTTTAGGATGAACTAGTCTCTGTTTAAGGGTCTTGTTTACCATCTAACCCTCCCATCGCTATGCAGGGGAACAGAATATCTCGCCAGATCAGCCAGGCCAACAATGACCCTTAAGGACTGCTTTTTCAGAGGAATGGGCCAGTATTGGGTATTGAAGCCAATAACGACCTCAACAACTCCCATTATTAAAGGGTGGAGCTGGTTTTCCAGTTTCAATGTGTGCATCTTTATCTAAGCCATTACAAGGCTTTTGTTGGGTTACTCTATAAAAACCTGGAACTAAACGCTATTTCTGACATTTTGAATTGAGAAACCTTCCTGGATGGGAAGAGAAACATCTTCAAACTTGGAAACAAAGTCCATTGGATGGATTTAAACTTTTTGGAATGACTCTGACCTGGATGACTGAGAATCTTCACCAGCATATCAAACACAAATAAGGAATTGTAATAACCATAAATGTAACAGAGTTTTATGGGCCCCCCAGGAACATGGAGCCATAGGCAAGAGCCTAGTATTGCCTAATGGTAAATCCCCCCCTGAACCAAAGCAAAAATCCAGGAATAATAAACAGGCAACGAAAAACTAGGAGATGCCAGGGAGAAACTACATGAGGAGTGAAATATTGAAGAGGATTCAGCAATGAGGAACCGCACAGGAGGAGTATATATGGGAGACAGAACAAAAAATTAGGTCATCAGCTAATAGGGAGCAGGTGTGGTTAGAAAGAGGTAGAAGGGAGTGGGGGGGGGGGGGGGGGGGACAACAGAGGGAAACTCAAAAAATCAAACACTTCTCAAATATAACAAAATGGAAAAGAAACCAATGACCAAGAAATAACTAAATGATATAAATCAAAGTGTGACTATAAATAAAAAAAAAAGTCCACAAAGGGCAGAATTATTATCATTATATCATCCTTTTTTCTTTTTAAATGAGTCTTTAATCTGGACTTAAATAGGTGTAGATCAGTTAGAACCTGCAGACCGAGGGGCAGATTGTTCCAGTTTAGGTGCGGTGACCTCAGAGGAACGATCGGCCGGTCTTGGAGTGACAGAAAGGATTTCACCTCGGTCAAAATGTGCGTTTATTTAAGAGCAACTAACCACATTAACAAACATCTAGGACAGGACAGCTGTACAGGTACAATAAGATGCAAACAGAAAACCAAAACTAACTGCAATTATTTACAAATCCAGGCAAGGATCACATTCCCTGGAAGGATCATGTTCAAACAAGCGACACAACAGGAAGGATGGAAGGAAAATGTATTATACCAGCAACGAGAATCAACCTTTTACACATTAGTAAAAGTTTATATCGTTTGTTGTAGAAAAAAATCATTTAGATTCAAAGCAGAAGAACAACAAAACACACTTTTTCTAAATCTTTCAACAAATTTTTCTGTCCTTTTTTTAGGGATTATTTCTGCCAAAGATCAAAAGTCTAGATAAGACAGCGTCACATGCAATAAAAAACAACAAAGCAGCCCTTTTCATTGTTTGTTTCACTTCTGTGGGCATCCGTATTGGATCACCGCTGCATTATACTGCATTATGCTTTCTGCAGCTCAGTGGGTGGCAGCCGTCCTGACTGACAAAATGACAGCTCATTATCAGCAGCAAGCAAATCCCCAGGGCACACAAACACACCACTGTGCACGGCTAACTTAGCTTATCCCAACAAATTACAGCAGAGGACTGAGTGGGAAGTACTCAGGCTAACATTTATGGAAAGCAAAGTTTTGAAGCATCATTAAAACTGCCAAATAACACAGCGTCGGGTTGTTAATTGAAAAGGAGAACTTGTTTTGCAAAGTGACCCTCTGCCGTGTGTAGCGACGGGTTTGCCAAACGCTTTAAAAAGAAATAAAATGAGTAAATCAATAATGGAAGTGCAGCCAGAAGCACCGATGAACTGGATGAGTTCAAATAAAAACAGAGAAAGTTCAACTGCCAAACAAAAGTGTTAAATGATCTGATGAAGTGATGAGACGATTCTAATGTGTGTCCAGATCAGAAGGAGGAAGGGTGGGGGGGCAGTTACCATTAGGCAACACTAGGCAGGTGTCTAGGGCCCCAAGTTCCTGGGTGCCCCATAAAACTCTGTTTCCATGTATGGTTAATACAACTATTCCTTATTTGTGCACATTAATTATGTTTTTGATAAAAATCCTTTGGCTAAAATGCCATCAGAACGCTGATAATATTAAGTGTGTCTCAGCCCCCCCCCTTCAGTGTCCACCATATTGGATCAGTCCATTTGCTGCACATGTTCAGAAAGGTCCAAACAGACAGCAGCAAACCATTTGAAAACAAACGATGCAAAGAGCAGTGTTGCCAACTTAGCGCTTTAGTCGCTATATTTAGCCACTTTTCAGACCCCTCTAGCACTTTGATTTCTAAAAAGCTCCTAGCGCCAAATCTAGAGACTTTTTTCTGCTACTGGAGACTTTGGAGACAACATCTAAAAGCAGCGAACTCTGCTCTCCAGAGCGAGTAGATTGGTAACCCCGCCTCCTGCTCTCCTCTATCTTGTCTGCTGTCATGATTCATGCAGCTATTATTTCATCCAAATGAAAAATGGAGAACAGAGAAGCAGATCATGGCTTGTCTACAGTGAAAAGAAGGACTGGGTTATTTACTTTGGCCTTTTTGGAAACACAGGAAGGAGCAATCAGCTAAGTGAGCTTAGTGCTTGGAAAAAATCTTTCATTCCTTTAGAGCAGTGGTTCTCAAACTTTTTCTGTCATTCCCCACTTTGGACAAGGGGGAATTTTCAAGCCCCGCCTGTCCCCATCGCCCCAACACAATGCTAATGAAATATTCAACAATCTTAAAATGTTCCAATTTTATTGAAGTAACAAGTAGTATCTAAATACAAATCTACATCAAATAACAGCAAGCTCAAAAATAAAGAAAATAAAAATGCAGCTGTGTCAAAATTTGTATCAAGCTCAAAGATAGAAAAAATTAAAGTGCCACTCTGCAATCTGTTAATAAAAGAAAAGAAGTGAAATCCATCTGGCAAGACAGGTCTATTTATCCCTGCATTAGTGGCTGCAATGAGCCTGTTTTGCATTGCAGTTTCTCAAAACGGGGTTGCAGGCTTGATACTGCCACTCTCAAGTCATGCTCAATGTTCAGCTGAGATCTGTATTTTGTTTTCATTGAAGCAGCAGCTGAAAAGCCCATCTCACAGAGATATGATGTGGCAAAGGGAAGAAGAATGCACACAGCTCTCTGCCCGATGAGTGGATACTCGCTCTCCACTCCTAACCAGAAACATGAACATGTGGCTGTGTGAATCAAACGCCGTTATTTATTTAAGATAAAATATTTCAAATTCAGTTATTTATGATCAACCTGCGCCGTCAATCCCGGCGCATGTGCGCTTTATTTGCAGTCTGGACGCAAAAGTTAAACATGCTGTGTCTCTGCTCTGACTGCAGCGCTGATAGGGACTCCTGCAATAGCGGGGGAGAACGGGGTTGGGACGGGGGAGGCGCCCCACGGCAGCACCTGCCGCTGGAGGACAAGAAAAGGAACGATACGTGCTTTCACGTAAGAGTCTCCAAAAGGCGCTAGATTTGTTTTTTTGAAAAAGAGTCGCTGGAGGGGTCTGAAATATAGCGACAAAGTCGCTGAGTTGGCAACACTGGGGCGCGAAAGTTTATTCTGTTACAAATAATATGCCGACGTCACGTCAATCATTATTTTGGCACTTCAGTTCCAGGGGAAATTTTTCTCATATCTAATGTTCTTTTAATTAGACTGCATGTAGACTAGTAATGATTACATTGTGGGTTTGATTGGTCTAAAAAGCGGCAACATACAGCTATAAGGACAGTTTGCTCTCACACGTTCTACATTTATAGTCACACACACACACACACACACCGGAACTTGGCGCGCCCCACCTGTCACGTCTCAATTCCCCACCAGTGGGTCGCGCCACACACTTTGAGAACCGCGGCTTTAGAGACAGCATGAAAAGTCAGCTGAGTACAAAACATAGAGAGGAAAACAAGAAGAAAAGGGACAAGAAGAGAGGGACACAACCTAGAAATTGGATGTCTATTCTATTAACATTTCTCTATCAGAACAATGGGGCTGTTTTATGTCTTCTCAGTTCAGAAGGGCCCCTGCCTGTCTTTGCCTAGGGCCCCAGATTTCCTAAATCTGCCCCTGTCATCACAGAGACTAGAATAAAATAGAAATAAATCCTCTACAACTTCCCTTCAACTTCTAATATAATCGTTGAAATCAACGTTCTCAGAAATTCTGAGGGCAATGAGCGCTCTAGGGGAAGCTGTACAGCATTAAATGGGTAAACGGACCCAACATTTGCTGTGAAATGCTAATCTGTGTGTGAACAGATGGGATGCACTAACCAGCTAGGCTAAATGCAGCTTTTGTTGGCATAGACCTAGTTTGATCTCCGGCTTCCTGATCTCAGGCCGCGTAATTAAATGCAACATTTAATCTACTCAGAACTGGAATAAATAAACACTGCAGGCCTTCCTGCTGGCCCTGCGCTCAGAACGAGGCTCTGTTTCTGACTGTAAACTGCATTCCTTTCAGTTCCCAGGATGCTTTGCCTCAGTTATAAATCTTTTGAGAAAAGATTTCCTCCTAATAAAAGAAGTAAAATCAGACCAGCTGGAAAGGTTGGTGTATTTTTGACAGCCCTGAATTATCTGAGTACGCCTCAGCCGTCCGGAAACTTCAAACCGCCGGCGCCACCTATGGAGCCCTCTGCGGGCGTGAAGCGGTGGCTTGAAGCTAGCCTCACACCAGGCGGCAGATCTTTGACTTCAAAGCGAGGTAGCGCCATAAAAACGGCTCATTGTCATCAATTGTCTGCATCCAGCTGTGGCCCCATAGCGAGCTGCCGTCTCCGCGGCGTTGTTGGATCCTGACTGAGAGGAGACCGTCGTAATGCTTCACATCATCATCTAAAAAAGGACATTACCGTCCCCAGCCATCTGGGAGAACAGGGATACATGTTTGGTAGATTATTTTAGCAGATCATCATTCATACTATCTGACCAGGATTTAATCCCAGAATCTTTACATTCAGAAGCAATGTTTGGTTTATCTAAAGGTTTTTATCTGTTACTGTTTAAATGTGTTTGGCTGTAATTAAAGGACAGATTCTAATAGATCTGCAGGGGGGACGATAAATCTGATAGGATTTTTATATTTTTATTACTAATTTGCACAATTTGCCTAAGTATTTTTTGTTGTTGAATATAAGAGATTTTGCATTATACATACATTGTTTAGAGTTACTTATATCTTTTTCCCCCTTTTATAGAATTTAATACAATAGAATAGAAAATTCCTTCATTGTCCCACAATGGGGGAAATTCTGGTGTTTACAGCAGCAAAAAGATTATAGAAGAAATGGTCACACAAATATGGACCTTAGAAAAATGTCTAAGAATGACATAACAGTGAAGAGTTAAAATATAAACAATTAAATACTGTAAAGTGTTTTAACAATGTAAAACTGGAGAATAAATAACCAATATGCAGCTATGGACATTTTTACAGTAATGGATATTTGAAAATAGCAGCAACATCAGAGATGTTGCAAAATGACAGCAGCAGGTTATTTAACTGACTAAGGTTTCTTTTAGTGTTGCATCTTTACCAGTATGGGGCGGGGCCGCGATCCAGCACTAAAATTGTGGTATCAGTATCGGCGAGTACAAACAAATAGGGCACTGATACCATTTTGAGAGCCAAAAGTTTTGCCATAATGCCATGAAAATAATTGCCATGATGCTATTATTTTACATCCCAGTAGTCTGCAGTTCTTCATATATACACACACATCAATTTCAAACAGATGGTATCGGCCGATACTGCACAGCCAGGTATCGGGTATCAGGGCCAAAACATGGCGCTAGTTTCTATCCTTACATTTGCTTTTATTTGTTCCTGCTCCGAGTCGTTTGCACCTTTATTCCACTCTAGATTCTCATCAGTGTAGACTGTTCACTTTGCAATAAAAAAAAAAATGTAAAAGAAATTGTTTTTCCTGCCTTGCGTGTCAATTGACATGGTCGCTAAGCGACAGAACGTATGGCGGTGAAAGCTGCAGAAGGCTGGACCTGTTCGAATCCACGGCCAAAACTCTTCCGGCCTCCTTATTTTCAAGGACTTTGAAGGACTTTCCTTGGAAGACGCAGCCCGTGAATTGGAAGCGGCTGTGTCACAGACAAGCAGCTTGACAGCCAAATTTGATTGACAGATGACCGTTGATATACGATTGGCCGAATTTAGGTGTTCAGGCTGACGTAGAACTAACTGGCCTGCAGAAGATAGCGAAGAAAAACCCCAACAGATTTTAAGACAGGATTTTTTTAAATATACATTTTCAAAATTTTGGGACAATATTGTGTGATAAAGACAACATTTATATACATGTTTATTATTTGGTCAAAGTCCTCAGACTACAAATCCAGATCTGATTCTTGGTTCTTTAGCTCAGTTTTGTCAGACCTCTGCTAGGAATCTTGGTTTCACTTTTGATAGCTGTTTAAAGCTAGACAAACAAGTTAGCTCTGTTGTTAGATCTGGTTTTTATCACCTGCGGATTTTAGCAAAAATTAAATCTTATTTTTGTTTTAAGGACTTTGAAGGACGTATCCATGCTTTCATCACATCTCGGTTGGATTATTGCAATTCATTATATAGAGGCATGGATAAATCACAGATGCAGCGACTTCAAATGATCCAGAACGCAGCGGCACGGCTTCTTACAGGAACCAGGAAGCGTGACCATATAAGGCCTATACTGGCCTCTTTACATTGGCTGCCCGTTTTTTATCGAATAGATTTTAAGATTCTTTTATTAACTTATACGGTTTTAAATGGATTAGCTCCTCCCTATCTTCGGGACCTTTTAAAATTTCACTGTGTATCCAGAAGCTTACGATCAAATAATCAGCTATTACTGCCAGTCCCTCGGACCCGACTTAAGAGGAAAGGAGATCGGGCTTTTTCAGTTGTTGCTCCAATTTTATGGAACAATTTACCTTTTCAAATTAAATCTGCCCACAGCCTGGATCATTTTAAATCGCTTCTTAAAACTCATTTGTATACTTTGGCATTTACTTGAAGTGTTTTGATAATCTGTTTTTATTAATTAGTACTATTGTTTGTCCTGTACAGCACTTTGGTGCAGTTTTATACCTGCTTTTAAAGTGCTATATAAATAAATTTGACATTGACATTAAGCCAGAAAGAGTTAACAATTTCTTATTCATTCTGAAGGTTTAGTGGCTTTTATTTTGAAGGTGCGCCACCATGAGGTTCATGTAGCAGAGACCCTATAGTAGTCGGTTACAGCCTCTGTCACTCGCTGAACTTCTGGGTTTTAGATTGTTTTTTGAACCACATATTTATAAAATGTTATATTGGAGGATTTCTGATAATTATCATTAGTCTGTCCAGGATTCATTTTTTCTGAGGCTTTTATTTTGGTTACATTGATTGAATAATAATGATAGCTTATTGATGGGAAATAAAACATTGTGAAATAAAAACCATGAAGATGACATCTAGAAACTGGAATCTACCTTCTGCAGACATAACGGTTAAAATGTTTAATTTTTTGCATCACAGACTGAAGCTTCTTTAGGCTCTGATTTGCTTTTTACGTCTCATCAGCATAAATCATTACCTTGTTTTGCAGCTTTGGTTTTCCTCAGAGTCAAAGTGCAGGTTCTGTATTTGGTATCAGGAGTTATTTTTGCCTTGTTTTTGTGTTTACCTTCTACACCCGCTGCTGTGGATTAAACATTCATCTCATTTAGTTAAATTTCAATTTTCTGTTGTCTCTTAAAGGTGAGTTGGGCTGTGATCCGCTAATGCTAACTCACTGCGCAGCAGAACCATTCATTTTTTTTTTAAAGAGGTTAAACTTAATGAAATAATCCCCTCAGTGCTTGAGGTTTAATCCGGCCTAAATAAAAAACTCAGATGCTTTTTGCGGATTAAACTGATTCTGAAGCAACAGTTTGGAAATCAGTTTAAAAAGCAGTTTCATTCATGACTTTCAGCAGAAAAACCTCCAAATGAACGAGTTTCCTATTTAAATCCACTGGAGGAAATTAACTGATCACAGCTGTCACTGCGTTCTGTGGTTTGATTTCATTCTTCTTTTCTATCTGTGATGTGTGTCTGAACATGGATTATTCAACAAGTCGTAAATATAGTAAAATGTAATAATATTACACCTTTAATTTGGCTCTGTCCTTCTTAATTTCATAATAACTACAGTCATTTTGAAATTATTTCCTGAAGCCATGCATGACTGTTTTTCGATTCACAAGAACGGGTACGGACTCGTGTCCTCGCCACGGCACGTATGTTCTTGAACCCAGGAAAGTCTGGACTCGGGGAGAACGGGAGCACGCAGCATAAATCTGGGTCAATTAGAACAGCAGCGTACTGATGACATCACCACATTCAAAGCTAGTCTGGAGCTGCTTTTCACCTCCTGTTATTTATAATCTCTAGATAATAATAAATTCTGACTTTTTTCATTTAGTGGAGGAATAATAATGAAAAAGATCGACAAAAAAACCTCCATCAGAGCCAGCAGTGCTTCATATGAGCTAACGAGCTAACATTAACCCTGGCCGCTGCAGACGAGCTAACATTAACCCTGGCTGCTGCAGACGGGCTAACGTTAGCCCTGGCTGCTGCAGACGAGCTAACATTAACCCTGGCCTCTACAGACGAGCTAACGTTAGCCCTGGCCGCTGCAGACGGGCTAACGTTAGCCCTGGCTGCTGCAGACGAGCTAACATTAACCCTGGCTGCTGCAGACGGGCTAACGTTAGCCCTGGCTGCTGCAGACGAGCTAACATTAACCCTGGCCGCTACAGACGAGCTAACGTTAGCCCTGGCCGCTGCAGACGGGCTAACGTTAGCCCTGGCTGCTGCAGACGAGCTAACATTAACCCTGGCCGCTGCAGACGGGCTAACGTTAGCCCTGGCCGCTGCAGACGAGCTAACATTAACGCTGGCCGCTGCAGACGAGCTAACATTAACCCTGGCCGCTGCAGACGGGCTAACGTTAGCCCTGGCCGCTGCAGACGGGCTAACGTTAGCCCTGGCTGCTGCAGACGAGCTAACATTAACCCTGGCCGCTGCAGACGGGCTAACGTTAGCCCTGGCCGCTGCAGACGAGCTAACATTAACCCTGGCCGCTGCAGACGAGCTAACATTAACCCTGGCCGCTGCAGACGGGCTAACGTTAACCCTGGCCGCTGCAGACGAGCTAACATTAACCCTGGCCGCTGTAGACGAGCTAACGTTAGCCCTGGCCGCTGCAGACGGGCTAACATTAGCCCTGGCCGCTGCAGACGAGCTAACATTAACCCTGGCCGCTGCAGACGAGCTAACATTAACCCTGGCTGCTGCAGACGGGCTAACGTTAGCCCTGGCTGCTGCAGACGAGCTAACATTAACCCTGGCCGCTACAGACGAGCTAACGTTAGCCCTGGCCGCTGCAGACGGGCTAACGTTAGCCCTGGCTGCTGCAGACGAGCTAACATTAACCCTGGCCGCTGCAGACGGGCTAACGTTAGCCCTGGCCGCTGCAGACGAGCTAACATTAACCCTGGCCGCTGCAGACGAGCTAACATTAACCCTGGCCGCTGCAGACGGGCTAACGGTAGCCCTGGCCGCTGCAGACGGGCTAACGTTAGCCCTGGCTGCTGCAGACGAGCTAACATTAACCCTGGCCGCTGCAGACGGGCTAACGTTAGCCCTGGCCGCTGCAGACGAGCTAACGTTAACCCTGGCCGCTGCAGACGAGCTAACATTAACCCTGGCCGCTGCAGACGGGCTAACGTTAGCCCTGGCCGCTGCAGACGGGCTAACATTAACTCTGGCCGCTGCAGACGGGCTAACGTT